>NW_010559561.1:0-1906 GCF_000687285.1 Phaethon lepturus | reverse complement strand
AGTCCAACGGAGGGCTATGAGGATGATTAAGCTATATCATATAGCTGAGAAGGGACCTTATCAATGTCTATAAATATCTGAAGGGTGGCTGTCAGGAGGATGGAGCCAGTCTCTTTTCAGTAGTGGTCAGTGACAGGACGAGGGGCAGTAGGCACAAACTGCAGCACAGGAAGTTCCACTTCAACATGAGGAAAACCTTCTTTACTGTGGGGGTGATGGAGCACTGGAACAGGCTGCCCAGAGAGGGTGTGGAGTCTCCTTCTCTGGTGACCTTCAAAACCCAACTGAATGCGTTTCTGTGCAACCTGCCCTACATGATCCTGCCTTGGCAGGGGCATTGGACCAGATGATCTTCAGAGGTCCCTTCCAACCCTTACCATTCTGTGATTCTGTGATTCTGTGATTAGGTTTAGTGTTAGGGCTGGAGTTAGGTGTTACGGTTTGGTTTTGGGTTAGTGTTAGGGCTAGGGGTTAGTGTTAGGGTTAGGCCCATTAGGGTTGTGGTTAGAGTTTTAGGATTAGGGTTATGGTTAAATTTAGGGTTAAGGTTCAGGTTAGGATTTGCATTAGGGTTAGGGTTAGCATTAGGGTTAAGGTTTGGGTTAGGTTTAAGGTTAGTGTTAGGGGTTTATGACAAGGATTAGGGTTAGGGTTAGGGTTTTATGGTAAGAGCTAGGGTTGGGGTTTGCGTTTTGGAGTTAGGTTTGTGGTTAGGGTTAGGTTTAGGTTTATTGCTTATGGTTAGGTGTAGCTTTAATGCTAACTGTTATGGTTAGGGTTAAGGTATATGGTTAGTGTTAGTATTAGGTTTAGGTTTAAAGTGCATTAGGGTTAAGCTTAAGGTTAAGGTTAGGGTTTGGGTTAGCTTTTTAAGGTGAGTGTTTGGGATAGGGTTAGTCATTATGGTTAGGGTTAGGGTTTAGGGTCAGCGTTAGGTATAGGGGTTAGAGGTAGGGTTAGTTGTTACAGTTAGTGTTAGAGCTCGGGTTAAGTTAGGCTTAGGATTAGGGATAGGGTTAGGGTTATTGTTAGGGGTTACGGTTTGGTTTTGGGTTAGTGTTAGGCGTTAGGATATAGCATTAGGCTTAAGATTAGGGTTTAGTTTTAGGGTTATGGTGTGAGTTAGGCTAAGGGTTATGGTTGATGCCAGGCTTAGGGGTTAGAGGTAGGGTTAGGAGTAAGGTCTTAGGACTTAGGGTTAGTGACATGCTTTGGGGATAGGGGTTAGTGTTAAAGTGTTATGGTTACAGTTAGGTTTTCAGGTTAGTGTTATTTGTTACATTAGGGCCATTAGGGTTACGGTTAGGGTTGAGGTTAGGGTTGAGTATTAGCTTTTAAGTTTGGGGCTAAGGATAATGTTAGGGGCTAGAGTTATGGTTTAGGATTAGGTTTAGGGTTAGTGTTTGGTTTAGCTTCTAGTTAGGATTTGTTTCGAGATTTAGGGTTAGTGTTTCAATTGGTGTTAATCATTAGTCTTAGGGTTAGAGTTAGATGAATGGAATAGTGCGCAAGATCTCATGCACGCACATGCACACACGACACTGCAGACAGGAAACACAGGAAAACTTGACCTCACGACTTTCTACTAGTAGCCTGTGGCCACCTGAGTCTGTAATGGAGCAGTGCTGGCAATGCATGGTTCCCAGGCATTTTCTTCCCCCCTTTCGTTAGAGATGCTCAGGAATTCAGGGCTACAAAAAGAAGATTGTATTTCATTTGTTGCCTAATGAAATATGTTAGTCATTGCTTTGGTACCTAGAAGGCAGACTTCTCATTGGATCGTAGAACGATTTGGGTTGGATAGTGCCTTGAAAGGTCATGTAGTCCAATCCTGCACTGCTGTGGGCAGGCCCATCTTTCGCCACAGATCAGGTCGCCTAAAGCCCCATCCGACCCAAGCGATGGA
>NW_010559560.1:7677-11029 GCF_000687285.1 Phaethon lepturus | reverse complement strand
GGCAGCCCGGGCCGGGGGGCTGGTGGCCGGGCGGTGGTGCGAGCGCGGTGCCCGTCAAGTGCCCGTGGGGCTGCGGGCGGCGGTAAGCGACAGGGAGCCTCGAGTAGCCGTCCTGAAAGCAGCTTGAAAAGCCCTGAAAGCAACTTAAAACGTAGGTGGCTCGTTAATGCAATGTGAGGGGCTAAACGTCGCTTGTTGAGAACAACTTCGGCTTTTTTCCCTACCTCGAGCACCTTAACTTTGTAAACCCTTGAAACCCTAATACTTACTGCCACTTCCCCCCTAAAAGATTGGGGGTGGTGGTGGAATGAAGAGGTGGTAAAGCAGTGGTTAATAGTAGAATTATTGCAGATAGTGTATGTCGATGCTTATTTTAGCAACAGAAACTAGCGTTGGTGTATGTTTGGTGGTGTTGGGTTTGTTTTTCTCCCTTCCAAACAGGCTAGTCAGCTACCAAAACGCAGGGTTGGAATGAAGTTGTGTGTTCTGTTTTGTTTGTTCTGCCTACCTGAAGTTGCAGTCAGCTTAAAGCATCAGCCAGCATGTGCTTTGTCTGGCTTGTATTTTTAAAGCTTTGGAAACTGGAGGTTCTGTAAGGCTTCTACCTAGTCTAGTTCAATGTCTTGTATTAAAAAGCCTTTCTTTTCCTGACACAAATCTCTTTAGAAAGCTGGTGTCTATTTGATAATGGCTCTGAAGATAACCATTGCTGTCCTTTGCAATAGTGTTGGTGTGTTCAAATGCTATTGTGTTCCCTGCTTTTCTTCTTTTTTTTAAAAATCTTTACTGCCCCCCTAACTTTCTCCCCACCCCCTCTCCTCCTGCCAATTTGCTGATTTCTGGGCTCTCTGGCAGATGGAGATCAATTGGAAATTCTGGTGCCTAAAATTGGAATACGATTCTCTAATGCCACTTCAGACTGAACAGAAAAAATACCTCCTGCGTCTCTGTGGAAAATGTTCATGGTAATATGTTCCAGAATGAGTTGTATGTTGTGTTTTGTTTTTTTTTTTTAAACACTGCATCACACTGTTAATTCATTTGGTTTGAGGTCTGTCATAACCCCAGATGGCTTTCTGTAGGATCACTGCCAACTCCTCATTCCGTATTTTGTCCTTCAGCTTTTGATTTCTCTCCTCTTCCTCTGCTTTCTGACTTAATAAATTATTCAACTCATTTACTGAGAAACATACATTCTAATTCTAGCCTCTCTGGTGGCTGCAGCTCTTCCCAGTTAGGTGCCACCTGCAAACTTTTTAAGTTTATTCTGTATTTTTAAGTCCTTGTGCAGGCTGAGTCTAGCCTCTGGTCAAACTGTTGCTAGCATGCTATTCTTAATCAGATTAGTAAATGAGTAATAGTTTGGTGGTTTTATTGGGGGAGGGAAGACTGGTTGGCTCAAGGAGGTGGCGTTGAGTACACAGAGCTTAAGTCTCAGTTGGAGCTGTGGTGGCAGAAGGCTGTTCTGTGGGTTAAGTGTCGAGTGAGTGGTGTCTCCAGAGAATTCTTGATCTTTTAGTGATATGCGAAGCACTGATGCTAGGTAGCTTGTGTGTATGCACGGTGCTGTAGGAAGCAAAGTCCTGATGTCTCTCTTCACCCTTGCTTCCCCCTTCCCCTGCCCAGCTGTACAGTTTTGTCAGTATTAGTAGAGGAACTGAGGAGTTACAAGTACATACAGCTGCTTTTGGTTGTGGGGACATGTGCTTAGGAGGAGGTTCTGCAAGTGTAACCATTAGGTGATAGAAGAGCATGCAAAAGGATAGTGTCACTTTGACAAGCTGAAAAAGTTAGGAGCTCCAGGTTGCAAAACTTCAGGCTAATGTAATGAGAGTAACCAGCAGAGAGAGACACTGGTACAATGCAGACAGACTGCTAAAAAAGTAACAAAATGTTAATACATGAGCAACCCATGCCAAACTGGAAATATCAAAGATTTTTAAATCCGGTTCTTTTCTAATTGCAGCATGAATTCAAGCTTTATGCTTTCTCTGTTCCTAGGCTTTAGCTTGGCACAGAAACCATTTGGAGCAACATATGTCTGGAGCAGCATTATCAATGCACTTCAAACTCAAGTGGAAGTGAAAAAGCGTCGCCAGAACCTGAAGTGTTATCATGACTGTTTTATTGGTTCAGATGCAGTGGATGTTGTCTTTGCCCATCTTCTACAGAACAAGTATTTTGGGGATGTTGATATTTCCCGTGCTAAAATAGTGCGTGTATGTCAAGCGCTGATGGATTACAAAGTATTTGAGGCTGTTTCAACTAGGGTCTTTGGAAAAGACAAGCGGTCTGTATTTGAAGACAGTAGCAGTAGCCTCTACAGATTCACAAATGTCTCAAACCAAATGGAACTTGATAAAGATTACCAGCAGTGCACACCACAAAGGTTAGTAAATGGAATGTGAAGATAAGGAATTTTTTACAACAGAAAAATGTTATGTATTCTGGGGCAGAGAAAGCTGCTGTACAATTACATGACCTTGGGGTGGGAAGTAGATGCTATACAGATGTTTGTGGGTGGAAGATAGGTAGGAAATGGCAAATTGAAGCAAATAAATCACTCAGCTTGCATAGTTACTTATTTTCTGTATCTGTTACCACATTGCCTGGGGGGGGGGGGGGGGGGGGTAGCAAGGTAGAAATTAAGTGCGTTACAGATACTGATCTATTGGGCTCTAAACTGATATAACCAGCTGGTATTCAGGTGCATCAGGCTACTGCAATGGAACAATCTTTAGTCACTGTGCACCTAGCTCTGGCATAAGCCAGTAATCCATCCAGTTTTTAAGGAAAAAAAAAAGGTAAAAATTGCTTTCTTCTTTCATTATCTTAGCTTCACTACACTTCAAATTTAGCTTTTTGAAATGTTTTCAGCTGTTTCTTTGTGTGCATATGACTTGTTCCTAGGCTAGGTAGCAGGCTGTTATGCTATTGCATGCCATCATGGAACCAGAGGGAAGTACATTTGTGAGATTTTGTTTCCCCTGTCTCTTTAGGAGTGGGCAAAGAAAACCCCCAGTACTAACTAAACCATCACAAAACAGAACACACAGCTATGTAGATGACACTTTGCCAAATCACTTCCCTTAAACAATTTTTGTCAAGTGTTCATCTCTGAACATCTTCCGACATATTCTTACAAAAAACTACATTCATGTCGTTATTGCAATAGTTTTAGCACTTTTGAAAATTGGAAATAGTATTGACCTAAAAAAACCCACCACCTTATGTCATTGTGTTACTGACAGTAGCAAATGTGAACTTCAGTGCATCAACCAAACTGATCAGAAAATTCTAGAAGCAGAGATTAAAAATTGATACTTCCTTGGTCCTGCTTCTCCGCACCCCA
>NW_010559560.1:0-7662 GCF_000687285.1 Phaethon lepturus | reverse complement strand
GCCCCGCCCCGAGCCCCAGCTACCTCTGTTCTGTGCTAAAGCAAACTGCCCCAAGTCTTTATTTGGAAAGGGGAGGATTTGTGAGAAATAAACCCCACTTTAATCAAGTGTGATATTTAAAAATACATTAATCGCAAGGGCTGTGAAAGCAAGACTTAAAATATATTGGACAAACAGTCATGAAACAAGGTTAAAGGTTACTCATGTTCTATCAGTGTAGAATGAAGGTGTTTTTCTTCTGGGTGGGGCATAGATCCATTGGATTACATTTCTTCATTTAGTGAAAGGGACAGATCTGTTTATACATACAGCTTGTCACATACATAGCAAAGATAGTGGACATAAAAATATTTTGCAGTGCCCTAAAACAGAGAAGGTATTGAAATTAAACAAATATGCTTGGAGAAATACTAATTTTGTGGCTGGAGTTGTTATGCCATCTACTCAACAGCATATGAAAGCAGTTATGAGAAGAACCAGCTAATACAGAAATGGGTGACAGCTTTCTGAAGTCTTCCATTAGCTGATGGCATGAACAAGGCACATAACTTTAGGAATGGTGTTGCTATGGAGCAACAACCTTCTAGGTTTTTCAAGAACAGCTATTAATTTTTGTCCTCACTTCACCATGAGGAATAATGTCATAAAACTCTGGAAGTTTTATGGGGGGAATTTTGTTTGTGGTTTGTTGTCTTTTGTTTTTTTAAATAATTTCCCTTACTTAATCATTTCCTTTTCTTAGAATTTTTTTCTGTGGTAATTGAGGTAGTTTGCTGAGGCCAGCTGTGACGAGTTCCAAGAGAGGAACGATGCACTATGTGTGCAACGGTTGCACGCAAATAATTCTCCAAGGTATCATACGTTCTCCTGTGCAACTTGGACAGAGAACATCTCAGGTGGGGGAGAGAGGGTGAGAAGATTATGTAAATATTTATATAAAGAAAACATTTTTTAATCTCAGACAGTTATCCATATCTATATGTTACATGATATGTTTGGTTATCCATATACATGGATATAAATACATATTTAAACTGTTTCTTAATCTCAGACATGAGAAGAGCATGTTGTTTCACTCCACTCCTGTCAAACCAGAAAGCTTGGAAGATCTCTGGGAAAACCTTAGTTTGAAGCCTGCAAATACCCCTCAAGTAAACATCTCAGATAGTTTGTCCCGTCGAGGTAAGACAAATAATGTCTCAGTCATTTGTTGGTGGGAGAAAGAAGACAGTAAGTGTAGGACTGGAAAGGCTTATGCCTGTCAGATTGGAAAGGGAGTCAAACTGACTCTCAGTATTCTGTTTTGAACACCATGTCATAACAAAGGCAAATTATATTTGTAGCAGGCTTGCTTTTTACCTTTTTATTTCATCAGACAGGCCCATTATCTCTAGTCGAAATAAATTGGTATTGTATTTTGTGGAAAAGAATACACAATTGTGTAGAGCTTGACTTGAGTCAGGAATGTTCTTCATATTATTGAATTACTTGCACTACTTCCATGCTTCACTTAATCATGGCCAATAGTCTACTGTTAGCTAAAACTCTTCCCTAGCTTTTTTGCTGTGTATCTGCACTGTCCGGTGCTCCTTCAGTATTGTGTGAAACTGTTCCTGACAATTCATGTCTTCTCTCTCAGACTAAACTATGACCTAATGTGCTTTTTCCTTTGGTTGAACATGCTCACGCATCCTAGAAACTCTCAAAACTTGAGCCAGATCATAATTGTGGAAGCTGTGATAGGGATAGTGTCACTGTTACGCTTTTTTTAAAATCCCTTATCTAGAACAAAGATTGCTTGCAAATTAGAGCACAAAGAATGTAAGGCACTTCAGGCTTATCCAAAAGCAGTTCTCCCACACTTCTAGTTAACTAAATAAATGGCTAATTCTTTACTTTTGCAGTGATAAAATGCACTTAAAGCTGATAAGGGCCACGCTGTCTGCTACTGTAAATCTTTATTTTGGTAAAATTAATCTGTTGGGTTAGGACTGATGGGACAAAGAGTTGTCTTTTTTATAATCTCCCTTTTGGCACATGCTGAACCTCCCTGTGCTTTGTGTATTGCACCCTTCCCAGTTATTAATGAAGTATGGCAAGAACAAACAATTGCTCGTCTGCTGCAGCTTGTAGACCTTCCGCTCCTTGAGTCTTTACTTGAGCACCAAGACATCAGACCTCAGCTTCCACAACCAAGGAAGGGAACTGGATATGTTATCACAAGTAACTACCTAGACAGAGAGATTCTCAAGGCTTTCAGTGACTCACAGTAAGTATTCATTGCTCATCTCTGCAACTTTGAAAAACTTTCTGCATTCATAGGAATGTAAAGGACAGTTGATCTTTGGGTAGGAATGCAGTAGTCTCCAGTACTGCAGAAAGGATGTGAGTAGGCACTTTTCTCCCTGCTAGACTTGACCAATTGCTAATCTCTAAATCAGAAGTAGCGGAAACCATTTCTGCTGAACACTGGAAGAGTTTTTGAATACAATGATAGTATTTGATAGTATTCCGAAAGGAAATGGTTTGCTGTATTGAGGTAAGAATAGAGCATTTTGCTATCTTTATGGAAACTTTTTCCATAAAAAATTGCCTGTGAGGGAACAGTTTAGTTTCTCCCACTATATTAAAAAAGCTAAGAACACTGAGCCTGAAACTGTATATAAATGTAGTTAAAAAGCATAGTCTAAAAAACTTTCACCAATCTGAATCGGATCAAGGTTCAGGTTTCTGTTTATCTAGCAGTAACTATGTCCTTGTCTAACAGTAGAGGACATTGCTAACTTCAGGCTTAACTGCTTGTGAGTGTTCACCTGTGTTGGTTACTAATTCTTTGTCTTGATTAAATACATAACAAAGATGTAGGTGGCTATGATCTACCTGAGTGAGTCAGGAAAAATGTCTCTCGTGTGTGTGTGTGTATGTCAATTTCTAATATATTTAAGTACCTACACATGCAGTTTTCACTGTGATTGAGAAACCAGTCTACTTACTTTCTCTGGAAAAACAATGCAACCAGCTCTGAAAAGCATCAGTAAGTAGTGCTACAAAGTTAAACCACTCTGTCTTTTAGGACAGACGAATGGCTCTCAGCAGCAATAGATTGCTTGGAATATCTTCCGGATCATATGGTGGTAGATATTAGCAGAAACTTGCCTGATCAGCCAGATAAAGCTGATGCATGGAAACTACTGCTCTTTGAAAGTATTGGTAGATACTACGGCCAAAAAAAGGAGCCACTGTTAAGCCATGCATCTGAAATTCATTCAGGAATTGCAGAACTATTAGGTAAGTAAAATAAAGTTGTGTTCCTAAGCTTAGAGAGATATGTACTGACAAACTGAGTATTTACTACAGCATCCAAGCTTAAAGGTTGTCTTCAAGGTTTTTTTTAATTTCTAGTCATGAATACTGTGCTTTAAAATTTTGGTCCTGACTACATGTCATTCTGTAGTGTTTGTGTTCATGGCTGTGAAACTGGAGTGCTATAATTTGGTAGCAGTAGGTATCCCTGAAAATTAAATATCTATGTGAAATTAAGTATAAATATGGCCTAATATTAAGTATTTGGGCTATAAGATCTAAAGTTAAAGCTATGTGGATGCTTTGCATCCCATTCATAACGCTCCTCTTTTCCACAGAAATGTGCATTTCTTAAATTTTATGTTTAGACAGCATTTTAGAAAGCTTTTGATATTTTAGTCATTGATTAACATCTCATTCCTGTTCTCCTTATTTTTCATCCTTTTCTGCCTTAATCATTCTTCTTGTTCCATATTGGTAGGAATATTTTGCGTTTATGTCCCATTCCTCCTCCCTACATGATAAAGGGGGGACTACTAGTACAACTGACTTCATGTAAATAATTCACACATCTAAAATGGGTATTCTGCATAGTAAAGCAAATTAAATTAATATTTGGCAAAGATCTACAAGATTTGCAATCAATTCATCTAGCTAGCCCAACTATCTAGGACATTTCTTGATAGATCTTTCTTTCCGTAACAAGATGTCACCAGTTTTTTAAACAGAACCATTTTGCTTTTTCAGTATGTCACATTCCACTCAATATGGCTGAACTGTAATTCAACTTAATTGAAAGTGCACTTTCTTAAATATCAGGCTAAAAGCCTGTATGTGGGCTGTTCTCAGATTGTATGCAAACAGCTCTCATCAGCCTGTGAGAAATTTTAGTGAGAATGAATTTCTTTGACTAGTCCTATTTTGAGATTAACTTCTGTTCAGTGGCTAATTTAGGTGTTTTACTGTAACAGTTATTTAAATAAACATGGCAAGAGATACCTTTATCTGTCCCCAGTGAATGGGAAGATGGAGCAATCTTTAGAAGCTGTTCAACTCTACTTGAAACTTCTAGACAGCCAAGTCAGGGAGGAGTTCAGAAGACTACTGTACTTCATGGCTGTTGCAGCACATAATTCGGAGCTCAAACTGCAGGAGGAGGTAAATGTGCATAGTTAACTGTTACATGTTGCTTTACACTTACTGAAACCTAGAGGTCCCAGATACTGGCCAGAAACATATTTGTAGCTTAAATATGTGACTACAGGAGAAGCAAGGACTCTAGAAGGGCAGTGCCCTTCCTGAAAGGAGAGACTAATTATCCTCTTCTGGTCATTATTTCACATTATCCTTTAGAGTGACAACAGGATGGTTGTGAAAAGAACATTCTCTAAAGCTATTATCAACAATAAAACTTTATCCAGAGGGAAAACTGACCTCCTGATTTTGTTCCTTGTGGATCACCAGAAAGATGTGTTAAAGGTAAGTGCTAGAAAATGTTTTTTATCTTGTATGCTTATGTGGAATTACCTTTTTTAAGCCACTGTTTGACTGTCTTTTTCTATTCAAGATCCCAGGGACACTGCATAAAATGGTCAGCAATAAACTGGTGGCTTTGCAGAAAGGTCAAGATCCTAGTAAGATAACAGGTAACAGTTTTTAAGCTGAACTTCTTATTCTTGCCATGCACCCAGATAAGAAATCAAAGGGACTGAGTGCAAAAAGACTTGCTGTAACAATGACTAATTTGACTTTAAAGAAGGATGGGTCTGTAGAATCTTGAGGGTGGTTGACTATGGTGTTAACTAGCTGAACGTCTCATGCTTCCTTTTAGGCTATACCTTTTGCCAAAAACTTGATGAAAGAGAGTATCGCTCCAATACAGAGAAGACCACAAAAGATGAGCTGTTATCTCTACTGAAAGCTATTGATGAAGATTCAAAGCTCTCTGACAAGGAGAGAAAGAGACTGCTAGGTCAGTTTCACAGTAGTAATCCAAGTATTTTTATGCAGTATTTTGGAGACAGAGTTACTAATATGTGTGTGTGACTTATTAAATATAGATTACTTCTACACTCCAGCATTGAAAACACTAATATATTTGTAAATCTTTTGTATTCATGTATCTAATAAAATTATTTTGTGGAAATGGATGGAGTTTATGTAATTATTACCAAAGCAAATGATAACCCAAGTTTAGCCTGTACTTGTAGTTTAGCTTTGCTCATTCTTAATTGCTGTAGGGCCAAAATAAGCCTTCCTTTTCCTTACCTAAAACCAAGTCTATTGACTCCCTCTGTTCAAGTATCAAAATTACTGAGATGGGAAATGCCTCTCCATGAATGAGAGCCCTCTGCCGCCTTTTGCCCCAGCACTGAATTTTATGCTGAACAGTTTTTTTCTAATTGGCCTTGCATTATGTGACTCCATCATGTAGCAGTGATCTTTGACTTGGTCTGTAATGAAGAGAGCTGAATAATGTCTTCTGCTCGATACTCCACAGGTTTTCTTCAAGCTTGCCAGCTAACTAGACTGTATATGTGTATGACAAATTACTATGTTTTAAGCTAAAATGACACCATATTGAGAAAATGGCAGGGAAAATGACTGACTTGTACGCAGCTGAATCCTACTTTGTACCCTGAACTCCCATTGACTCTTCTGGAATGGTAAAGATAGTCTGGATTTTTAAGTCAGTCTGGCTTTGGTTGCCACAGAACAGTGGCAACCAAAGTTTATGGCTAGTTATCTTCATCCCTGCAGTGTTTGGCTCTGTCTGTAAGTCTTATTGACGTCACCAGCTGTAATTAGAAAAGAGCTGGAACAAATGAAAGGCCTTTGGGTTTTCTTATGGCTGTGTATTTTATCTATGTCTAGTCTACAGTGGAAATGGCAAGCTGTGCAGCGGAGGCAATTGCAAGCAGGAAAATATATGGCATCATCAGAGATCTAATTTTGACTCTTGTGGAGTTATCTTCGGGGTGATGCCCGCAAAAGAGTTACTGTTGCAAAAAATCTGAACAAAATTTCTATCTGCAGCATCAATAGAGTTCTGTTCTCTCTTACTTGAGGGGAAAAAGGCAAGTTTAACTGGGATCAAAGGTAATTTAATAATGAAAGTAGTAAAACTGTTACAAACCCATGTGGTGAGCTGTTTTTAAAAACACAATCCTATTTGAGATACTTAGTGATATATTACAGAGCAGTAGCTCTTCAGTCATTAATGGTGTCTGTTGCCACTGGTTATTGCTTCTGGAGTACTTTATCTGAAAGTGAGATGCTGGCTTGATGTGCAATAGGACAATGTATTACTGCATTCTGATGGGGGGTGGAAGACAAATGTGTAAGAGGCTTACTCTAATCTAAAGTCCTAAAAAGGGCTTCAAGAAGATAATCTGTTCTTGAAAACCAATAGTATGAGGGGAAGTGTAACTGTTTTTAGTAGTTATTTTTTTTTGTAGTTCTTAGTTTTAATGGAAAGATTTTGATTATAAATGCAGTTTCTCAGAAAAAGTGACTTAACCCACCATTTAAAAGGCAGTTTCTTGTTCTTAGCATTTCTGATCATATTTTTAAGTTACTTGTGGTGTTGCATCAGTTGCCTCTTCAGCAGAAGTACATTCCCTTTCTAAGTCCTGAGTCTATGTGCTGTCTGGGCTGACATCACTGTTAGGAGGATGAGATTTCCATCTTGAAAATGAGCTTCTGCCTCTAGGCACTGCCTGCTGGAGTAAGAGTTCTGAATGACAGATATCACTGTGCTGTGTGAGACGAGGTTGGCTTCGGGGCCAAGCATCCTTTCAGGCTGCTGGAAGGCAGTCTGCGGCAAAGAAACAGGCAGGAGCGATGTGCAGCAACGGGCACAAGGCAGGGCTAGTGTGGCCCTTCCTCTACTTGGGCGTGGTACAGCTCATCTAACAGTACCTAACATTTGACTGAATGGTCACAGTGTGAGCTAGGTGAGGTGTCTGTAAGTGACTACAGCCCTGCAGGCCAGCAAGTAAAAGCCGTGGCTTCCTTCCCTGGTTGCTGGGTGAATTTCATTTAATCAGCACAGTGTGATAGGCACAGAGGCCTTTTTATCTGTGTTGGAGCCTAGGTGGAGGCTGTTGGGGTGTAGCTCTTGCTCTGGTGCAGGTGTGAGGGCTGGAGGGAGCCGCTCCTTGCTTTAGTTACAGAGGCAACCGCCTCACTTCCCCCCCCTCCCCAAAAGCAGCGGTGCTCCGTAATACTGGGGGTTATTCTTACACCCTCGGCACAGAGGAGAGCGAGGCCCCACTTTCAGGGAAACCCTGCGAGCCCGTGCGCAGAGGGGCGACGGGCGCTTCTCGCCCCGCCCTGACGGGGCCCGGCGCGGGGCGG
>NW_010559559.1:33530-66272 GCF_000687285.1 Phaethon lepturus | reverse complement strand
CTCTTCCGTACCCTCACCCACATCGATTCGGTCATCAACAACTATGGGCTACAACTCAACGAGGGCCGCACAGGGGATGAGTTCCTGTTGCTCTTCACAATGGCGTCCAACCACCCCGCTTTCAGCTTCCACCAGAAACAGGTGCTGAGGCAAGAGCTCACCCAGATCCAGAATATCATGGCCAGCACCAGCAAGAATCCGAGCACCTCTACCCTCAACACCATGGCAACCTATCCTGGCTGCCATAAGGTGGGTATCCTTTTGCACACTGTAATGGCTCTGCTGCAGGGCACTGGGTTGTGTCTTCACCTCTGATTTTAAACTTTTCTTTTAGTACAGGCATTGTAGTGATAAATGGCAGCCTAAGAGGCTGGCAGAGGTCACTGGCTTGGTTGATGATGGGGATGGTCAACTGAGGGTGAAAAGAGGGGATTTTCATGGCCTCATGACCCTTAAATGAGAAGGGGTTCACAAGCTGGTCAACAGGCAGCACTATGAACCTTAACTGATTGCTTCTGGCAATACATCTGCTGAGGGGACAGTCCTGCCAGTTGCATGCAGCACCAGTGATTTAGTAGGGGAAACAACCATGTCCCATCTCTAGATTTGGGAACAAGCATCTGTTTAAAAGTTTCCCTGGAAGAAGTTGGATAGGAGGATCCGTTTTGGGAGTAGCTGTCCAGGGGCAAAGGCATCTTGATGACTCTGGGTTTTGTTTAGATGAATGTGATGACAAACATTTTGAGTTTCTGGTACTAAACTTACAGAAATGTTGTGATGTCACCCTGAGTCTCTTGCGTGTCGATCCTGGTGTCAGTGGTTTACCTTGCTGTTCCTTCATTCAATTGCTAGCAATTAAGCTAGACAGTAACATTTTAAGAGGTGCTGTTAGTAATTAGATATGTTGTTGACTGGTTGAGTGCTTTTAGCCTGCTACAAATTAGGTAGTCAAACTGTCGTCTTGACTGAATTTAACCTGCTTGAAAGTTCAGAGTAAGTACCAGTTAAGTGGGAGCCTGTGATCAGTTAACAGGCTGTAACTTTTGAGGATGTACCGCTCAGTCAGCAAGTAACTATGTTACTCTTCTGTTGGGAAAGATGGTGTATACCTAAAGGCTACGAAAGTCCTTGTATTGGAGTAGCATCCCAAATAAAGCTGTTTCTGAGAGCTCAGTACAGATTCCATTAAGTTGAGCGTTGAATTTCAGACTGAGACAGAAATGTATGCTTGGTCTTCTCCTGAATACCAATTTCCTGCCAATTTTGTGTTTCTTTGAATACTGCTGCTTTAATTGTAAAATTTAGATGAGTATTATTAAATGTCATATTTTTCTTAATCTTCTTGTCCTGTCTTTAAACTGTGCTTGTTCCTGACCTTTTGTTTTAAGGGGAAAAAACAGGGTATGGGAATGCCTCTATGTGAATAAAATATAGGTGGAAAGAATATTTCACACAGAATGTAGAATGGCATAATTAAAAACAGAAAAAGCTTCCTTTCAGATACCTGGTAACTTCCCTTTTTCAAAAGATGCATGGTTTGAAAGGAAAGACTGTAAATCATATACAAGTTTTTCCAAAATAAGATGAGGGAGAAAAAAAGATAAAATTACACAGACTTTTTTTTTAGAGTATGCTTTCAAAGCTGTGCAAATAGTGCACGATTTATGTAGCTGAAAAACTCTGGCACTATTTATGTCAATCTAAGATGGACGGAGAATCCATCCTACCATTTTTTTTGTGCCAGAAATAAGGCATATAGGACAGTCATTTGATTATTGTGTTTTCTTCTGAACGCGTTGAAGGATTGCCTCTTTAAAAATACATTTTTTTAAGAAATTGGTCTGGCCACTAAGTACAGAATAGTTGAGAGGGAACAAAAAAGGTGACTTTGTTTCACAGTCTCTTGAATATGCTTTTTGTTTGAACAGATGCAGATTTCCTTTTTTAAGATTGTTAAATTTTTTCAATGTTGATAGATGGGTAGTTTTGCTACTTTTAGAGTAAGCAGTTGGCTTAAAGAGGAGTTGGATGAAGCAAGTGGAAAAAACAATGTCTTTCTCCATTCAGCCCTTTTTAAATATGCACAAATAAATTCCAACACTGTGGACTTAGATCTTGTGATGTTCCCAAGTTACGTTGTGACAATACTTGTGTTGTAACATCACCTAGAAAAAAAACAATGCAGATCTCAAGAAAGTGAGCTGCACTGGGCTGCTGCCTGCCAAGAGTCCTGCGCTCTTCGTCCTCTTCAGAATTGGAGGAGAATTTCTTCCCCAGAGCCAGCACTTCCTCATCACTCTTGTTGCTTTACTACAGCTCGGGCTATGCTAAGCTGGTACTTGAAGTCAGCCCTGTGTGTTAAATTGTATGAATGCTGCTCCTAAATTTTCAAGCACAAACCTCTTTGAGCTCATCCTTAGAAAATGAGCTGGAGAAGTGGTCACCATTTGAGGTCCTGAGAAACTTTTGGGAGCTGGAATGGAATGGATGTTTAATGGCATGCAAATAGGGAGCTCTTTGTGAACAGGACTGGTTATCCTTCAGCGTTTCTCTTGTCCTGAGTGTGGGAATAGGGACTAACACTTGTGTGACTACCTCTTTTTCTGTATAACTAGAGGTCTGTTACAATTCCTGATGATTTACATTTAACTGGTTTATTCAGGGAGATGCAACAAAAAAAGTTGATCAGTGCTTATTGTTCTCTTTGCAGAAACAAATGGAAATGTGCTGCCTCTGCTTAGTCAGTCCTATTAAAATATGACCCAACTTGATATTAGCTACAACTGTTTTTCCAGAGGATCGGAACTTGCAATCCTCTCCATCGCCTCTCTCTCTTGCATATTACAGTGAAATATCTCAAAAATAGTGTGTAACAGTGAAGAGACTGAACATTTGATACAAAATGATTATAAGCATTTCATGATTCTTCAAGTTGCTTTGGAGTAGGTGAACACATTTAAAGCTGGTTGGTGATGCAAACAGCTACTTTTTGCTGTTGGTTTTTTACTGTCTGCTGCAGTTGCTGACTAAAGGAGGCTCAAAACAGCTGTCCATGTATTTTTGCTTTAATTTGTGCTTTTTGAGATTATTCTTGGATTATGTGAATCTTGACTGTACAGGAAAAGGTGGCTGTGGCTGGCTGGCTTTAAGTAGGTCAGTAATTATTAGATTCATGGTTTCTACTTGATAGTACAAAATGAACATTAAGTTTCCTTGCCCTGAGTAAGGAGAGCATTGCCTTCTCTACAGCAGACTATTGCTTTAGTCTCTGTAATTTTGCTCCTTGTCTTGTCCTGTATTTGCTTCTGGTTTTGGATGGCGCCAACATTTGCAGGACTTGAGTTGTGGCTTCTTCAGACTTTTTGCCTGTAGGCATAAAATCTAAGGTGGTTGTATGTTTTTAAAAATTGAAACTGCCAATTGTCTTCAAATGAAGCCCAGGCATGTATCTAAAGAATCAGGTCTTGAAAAACTTTTGTTCCTGGTTTTAACCATAATGGGCATATTTTTAACTGGAAATGGTGCAGCTGAGTTTTCAGGCTGGTTTTGTGCCTTAAGATGCCTATTCAGCTGTCTTTAATACTTTCGCCACAATGGGGATAGAATGATTTTCTGGCCAGCACTTAAAATCTAGCATCTGAAGGCTCATTTCTGTGCTGATATATAGCGCTTAGAGCTGCAAATTGCTGCTGCCTTTGTAGAGGAGGTGGAGCTGGAAGCATCAGGACACATGAAAACCGGTAGCCAAATGTCTCCTGCTGTGCATGTATGCAACTGGGTGCATTGATAGGGAAATTGCCACTGCTGAATTTGTGACCCGCAGAAGGGAGAAATGTCTCAAAACTGTCTCCCAACTTCTTGAGCCACCCATTCGGACTTCTGTTGTGTACAACTTGTGACAGTCATTAATGTTTTTTAGCTATGGGTGAAAACTTAATGTTTTTATTCATTCTTGTTTGCTTTGAGTCTGTAGTGATGCTGTCTAATTTACAGAACCCCTTAGGCTTACGTCTTGTAGATCATGACATACCAGGACCAGCTTGGGTACTGGAACTCGTCTAGATAAAATGATATGAATCTCTGCCTTGGCTAACTTTTTCTATCAAGAAGTCCATATGCATTAGCAACACTGAGGGCATAACTTCCAGAACTAGAGGAGAAGTTATTCATGAATCTCTGTCACCTTGTGTGTCTTGGAATTGTTTCATCTACTCATTGAGATCATTCTGTAAAAACAGGGGAATAAGATAATGCTTTGGCTGCTTAGCGCCTGCTCTGCTAGCTGACTGACAAGAGCTCTTCAGTGCAGTTAGTGAGATGACCTGGTTGTGGCTTCAGCTGCAGAACTAGGGTCATAAATAGTAGGTCTGACTACAGTTTGTTTGCAGCTGAAAGGAAATAAGAGTCAGTGACACTGTAGTTATGTGGCTGTTTCAGGCTGATATCTTATGAATGGGAAAAAGGACTCTTGCCTAGTCAGCTTCCAAATACTGCACCAATGGCTATTTCAAGTTTATAGCATAAGATGCTATTTTTCACCCCTGCTAATTCCATAGGCTCATATAAAACTTAGAAATAACTAAAGGCTATGTATTGGGAGCTGTGTAGAGCTGATGTTCTGATGGGTCCATCTTCACCTTTCTGCACTGTTTGCTACAGGTGATTGAAGTTACATACTCCATCTTCAGAAATATTCAGAGATTTTTTTATTTCATCTGTGGAATGATGAGTTGGAAAAAACTAGTACTTGTTGGGTTGAAACTGAGTCCCTAAGTTCTCACAGAGTAAACAATCTAGCTATTAAGTGATCTGTGTCAAGCTGCCTTTATGGCTTTTGTGCTAGCTTTGTAGGGATAGAATAAATAATGAAAAACTTTACCTTCAAATGGGTTAGGAGGCTAAAAGTTATTTCAAAGCTTTAGCAGATTACCATGTTAATAGCAGTTGCTAGCTAGGATTAGAGGTGTTTACTCACTGATATCAGTAGTTGCTATCTCAGGAATGATCTCATTTTCAAAAACACATGAAACTAACCTCAGGAGCTGTAGGGGCAGGTCTTGTAGCTTCCAGCTGGTGGCATGTGCCAATCTTTGCATGTCCTTTTAGTATGCTGGGTACTAGAGGCAACACAGGTTACACACACTTCTTGATGTTCCAGTTCTGGCTCATTTCTTACTGATATTCTTGTTTGAACCATGTTATCAGAGTCACAAAAACTTTCAGTCTCAAACCTGTAGTATTTTCAGAAATGAGCTTAACATATAAAGGAATCCTTGGAAGACAACAATCTCATGTAGTAACAGTATTAGTTACCACCAAATTCACTTTGCCTAATCATATGTTACGTGCTGAACTTGGATTTAAGAAGCAAAATTAGTTTGCTTGGGAAACGGGCTGCACATCCAAACATCAGGGGCAGCGCAGCCAAAAAATTTGTGTTGAGCTAATAATGATGATGTTTTTTCCGTGAACTGTTTTCCCATTTTTTACACAGGCTGAATGAAGTTTTTGTTTTAACAGTGCATTCCACTTTGTTTTTTTAATTTACTCTTTTTTTTCTTACTAATTACCTTGTAACTGTTAGTTGTCAGTTAAGCAACATTGAAGTAGGCCTCATCTCTTCTGGAATAAAAATGCCTATTGTAAGGTGTTGGACATTTTGAACTGTACCAGACTTCAAACTGTTTTAATTGAATCAGTGTACAAGCTGTATGCTGATCCTACTTGGAAAAGCAGAGCCAGCAGTAGTTAACCACACCTAGCAAGCATTCCAGTGTCTTAACTTCAAAGGTACTGAACAGCATCTTTGTTTGGAAATATTTAACCATTTGCTTTATTTTTTTTAATGTTTGAATTGCTAAAACTGAGATCCTGTCATCTTTTAGCTGGATATTAGCTACAGCACGGCCTCTTTCGAGTGGGGTAGAGCTCAGATTCTTTTATGGACTTCAGTGCTGTAGTACCTGTGATACTTTTCTCTGGTAAAGGGATGTGTATAGTTATCTTCTATATTTAAATACTGCAGTGTCCATTTTACTACTCACTCTTGAGTGCTTTTTCTCATAAAAAAGGCAAATATAGGAATGTTATTCCCAAGAATATAGATAAGACTTTCTCTGAATACACAGAATCGTGTTATAGAAATGCTACATCTAATTTCTCTGTAGAAATGAGAACCATTGTCATGCTTAAAGTAGAATTTGACTTTACTCTTTGGCAAAATAATTGGAGCAAGTTGAATTGAAGTTGTTCCCTTTTTAGATTTGAAATGGGTATTAAATCTAACAAAGATATGTTGATATGGTCCAGATCTGTATTTCTTTGCATGGGTTTTATAATGAGCAAACATCTAAATTCCTGGCTCTTGACTCATGCTAAAATAGAACTTTTTCCTTTGGTCCCATTGGCGTGATTATCCAATAATAAGTATTGGGATGGATAAACTTTTGAACAGGTGTTCTGGCCAGTATAGGGTTTCAGGATTTTTGTAAATAGCTGAAGTGATCCAGAAATAATAAGATCAATTACTTAAGAGTAAGATCTTAATTTTAATTAAAGACCTGCCAAGTCATGATGATAAATAGTGAAAGTGAACCTTTTTTATGCATATTAATTCTTTTCCACTGTCATCTTTTTTCCACCGTAAGTAGTTTTATTACACTCAAGCCATTACTTAAGTGGATATTGAGAAGGGGAAGGAGGGAAAAATGACAATTCAGTGAATTTGTGACTTGTCAGATAACTTCTGCCAACCTTGTTAATATGTGAATTGTTGCAGAAGAGACCAGAGTGGCAATGAACCATTCTACCAGGGAAAGGCTTATGGTGTCACTGCTTGGATTATACTTCAGCGGGTTTTAGAATTGCTTCTTTGACTATCCTTTTATCTCCCAAATGTATGCGCTGGCCCCACGGGGGCAATTTCCCACCCATACGCTGGCAACTGGCAACATAAGTATGGTAGCTCTAAAGTCAACATTATATTAACGTTTTAAAGGCAGATGTCATTAAGGGCTAATGGCTTGTACAGCAGACAGGACCATGCTACACTTTGAATTCTATTGGGACGTTTAAGGTAATCTTCCCTTCTGGTGGCTGTGCTTGTAGCTTTTGGTAGAATTCAGGTGACGAAACAGGGATATATGCATACATCAGTGCTGGGATATAGAGCAGTAGTATCTCTTTCAAGGTCTGGTTAGAAGCACTTACGTGTTTTGATTTTGAGGTGTTTTTAATGATGGGTTTGTAAAATTCAGATTAGATTTCTTTTTTGTTTTTCAGGAAAAATAAAGTATCTTTCTTGTCATCTGTCTTTTTTGAAATATGCCTGATGCATCAGAAGTCTAGAATTAAAGTGCCTTGAATTAGCATAGTGTGAATTAACTGGTTGCACTTGCAGCCTGTCCAGTAAACTATAGTAAAATGATGGAAGTTCAGGTAGGTGAAACGGGTTGTTCTTTTGTAGCTTATTGTATTGACATTTGTTGGGTTTTTTCCCGTTGCCTTTTATAGAGAGTTTTTCCCTTTAGAATTCAAACTTTAACTCGGTGTATCTTTTCAGTGGGAAATCCCATGTATTCTGCCTGTTTGGCAAGCTCATATGGTTAACTGTTGGAGACTGTGTAGTGGTGGCAGAAAACATTTAGCTAATATTAAAGAATTCTGAAACTTCTTTGCAGAGCGTAGCTTCGCTTGTTTAGCTTATGGGGTGAGTGCACATCTTTGCACAAACTAGAATTGCCAGGTTTTTTCAAATGCTTCTTCTGACTGCTTGTCCTGAATGGCAAAAAGGCAACACAATGTAATTAAAGTCCAGTTACGCTCTGGTAGATTTATGTTCCTGGTATTAACAAAGTATTCACAAGTCTTTAAGCAAAGGATTTTTATTGGAAATGACTGAGTCTATAAAATACAACCCAGACTCTTTTGGTCCATCTGCTCTGCTGAATTTATAATGGAACCTTGTAGCAGGTGTGATTGTCCCATAGCATTTAAGTACTGCATGCCTCATTGCATTCCAGTAATAGTCTCACAGGACAAAAGCATTAGATCTCTTATCCCATTTCACTGTTAATTGCCTCTTCACCCTTTGTGTTCAAAGATGGATACAGTTTTACCAACTTTCTATGAGAGTAGGTGTGGGACCTTTTGTAGCTGTTGAAAAACATGGACACACCTGACTTGTTTGCACCTGGTGCCTACCACCTTTTTTTCTTTTGGTAGACCCTGGCTGTTGGAACTGCATGGATATCTATCAGAAACCAAACACTTTCAGTTGTATTCACTGTCCCAGTCCAACAAAGGAACTAAACACTTGGAAATTTAAGTGTTGAGCAGTGTTGAGAAGTTTACTAGGCACGTGAGAAGTTGTGTTTGTGAGTGTTCCTTAAACATCCTCGTGCAAGGGCCCAAATCTTCAAAAGGAGTAGCTTTTAATTTTGTTCTTCTAGTGGGAGAACAGTCAGGTATTTGCATATATAAGTAAATGCAGAACTAGTGCCTGAGGCTATAGTTTCACAAGCAGCTGGGCAGACTAATGGCTTGTTGCTACTAAGAGGAAGATGTTTTCTCAGTCTTGTTCCTCCTGGTTTTGTAGTCTTCAGTAAATTTTGAATTTCAGGTCCTTGCATTAATTGCTCTTGTTTCTGGCTCAGACTTAGCCTACTGAACAATCTCGTGCATTGGTAGACTGAAATCTGAGTGTTAGCAATGCTATTTTTTCAAATTATTTGGGAACCTGAGTTATGCCCCTGCTTTGGGAAATAGCAGCTTATGTGCCGAAACATGTAAGGGCTGTATCCTTGCCATCAACCTTCTGCTGGAGCATTTTTGCAAACAGGATTGCACTGTGTTAAAGACCTTGGTGTTAACCTCAAAATAAGCTGTTGTTAATACTCACTAATATGAAACTGGCAGGCGTGAATGGAGTTGACTGGTGTTTTTTCCCCCAGACTTAAGTACTCCAATTCCTGAATGCACTCTTACATGTTACCTGCATCAGCCTCAAGTATGGAGGTCAGTTTATGATTATGAAAAAACTTTTTTGACAGCAACTTCCAAAGCAAGTATTGACAGAAGCATTTATCTGTGGGACTTTCCCAGCATATCACTGGCTGCTTTTGAAAACAGAACATGATGTAAAAGTTTTCTTGCATGATCAATGGGAGAATGTGTTCTTGTGGCTTTTAGCTGCAGCCCTAGTATCTTGCTTAACTGACTCATTGCTTTTCTATTATGTTCACTTTTCCTGTGTAATGCATGACCTAAATTTCATACCTAAGTAGGTATAGAGATCAGTATTTGATTCACTTGGCTCCTATATCATTGTTTCCTTAAACTATAAGTCATGTTACACTTTAGGTAGTAAGCTATGTTGATTTTTAGTATTGACTCCACTTCAAACTAAGTCAGCAAATACTTTGCTATTAAACCATGCATTTTCTGTGTTCTATTTAGTAATTTTTAAAAGGAACATGTAATTGCTGTCTTGGTAAAATTCTTACCACATTAAGTTTGACTTCTATCAATCCTGTTATTTTTATGAAAGACTTTGCTATAAATGTTACGCGTTGTCCCTGGGGAGCAAAGCTAACAGTTACTGAATCTGGCTTCACAGTTTTACTGTTTTCCATATTGACTTCCACTCTCTTGGATAGTGGCAGAGCCACTTCAGGTAGCAGTGGATGAATGAGAAACATCACCTGTTGAAGTAACTACTCTTGGTGATTTTGTTGTGTGTGGGTTTTTTTATTTTATTTTTTTCCCCCTTGTGTGCTTTTTGATGGATCAAGGGTTTTAGAGAACTTTCTAGAACTTTTTTTGCTGTCTCAAGATGATCTGTGGCCATTAGTACATCTCTGATGCTGAGAAGAAAATCACTGCACTGTGCTGAAAAAAAGTTACTATTTGCTGGCAGGTGAAAAGGGAAAAATGTGATAATGGCTAAAATTCTAGCAATAACTTCTGATACCTTTGACATGTTTGTCCTCCACCCCTAAGTCAAAGCAATTGTTTCTCTTCAAGGTTAACTCCTGGGGGTGGAAGGCTTCAGGGTGGCATTCTGTGACCCTCATGTGTTTGGGAAAGATGTGCTTTTCAGTAGCTGATACCAGTTTTGATACTGTCTTTGTTGACATGGAGAATCTTGTTTAGTATCTTTACTGATGATCTGGATGAGGGGGTTGAGTGCTCCCTCAATAAGGTTGCAGATGGCACCAAGTTGGGCGGGAGTGTTGATCTGCTGGAGGGCAGGAGGGCTCTGCAGAGGGAACTGGACAGGCTGGATCGATGGGCCGAGGTCAACTGTATGAGGTTTAATAAGGCCAAGTGCTGGCTCCTGCACTTGGGTCACAACAACCCCATGCAACGCTACAGCCTTGGAGAGGAGTGACTGGAGAGCTGCCTGGCGGAAAAGGACCTGGGGTTGCTGGTTGCCGGCCAGCTGAACGTGAGCCAGCAGTGTGCCCAGGTGGCCAAGGCAGCCAACAGCATCCTGGCATGTATCAGAAATAGTGTGGCCAGCAAAAATAGGGAAGTGATTGTGCCTCTGTCCTCAGCACTGGTGAAGCCGCATCTCGAATCCTGTGTTCAGTTTTGGGCCCCTCACTACAAGAAGGACGTTGAGGTGCTGGAGCATGTCCAGAGAAGGACAACGAAGCTGATGAGGGGTCTGGAGCACAAGTCTTACAAGGAGCAGCTGAGGGAACTGGGGGTGTTCAGGCTGGGGAAGAGGAGGCTGAGGGGAGCCCTCATCGCTCTCTACAGCTCCCCGAAAGGGGGTTATGGTGAGGTGGGTGTTGGTCTCTTCTCCCAAGTAACCAGCGACAGGACGAGAGGAAATGGCCTCACGTTGCGCCAGGGGAGGTTTAGATTGGATATTAGGAAAAATTTCTTCACCAAGAGAGTGGTCAAGCATTGGAACAGGCTGCCCAGGGAGGTGGTGGAGTCACCATCACTGGAAGTGTTCAAAAAACATGTAGATGTGGCACTTTGGGACATGGTTTAGTGGGCATGGTGGTGTTGGGTTGATGGTTGGACTTGATGATCTTAGAGGTCTTTTCCAACCTTAATGATTCTTTGAATGAGGCACAGAAGAATTCAGGTTGAGCTTCAGTTAGTCATTCGGTAGTGATGAATATTATTTGTTACTTTCAGTTATGGCTACTACTTTAACTTGAAATTCAAGAGACCAAGCTAGGTTTTAATCTGGAAAATCAGAAGTTCATCTGTGAGCCATATGCTTTGCTATGGAATGATTAGATGTGACGTCAGAGTTGAGTAAAAATAGTTTAAGAATCTCTTCTGCATCCATTTGAGTGGTGCATCTTCTAGAGTAATTGAATAAGCCTACAGGCCACTCTGATGTTGAAACAATTTATGAATAATTAATGAAACTATGGATAGGTGCATCAGAGGGCTCTCCTTCCTGGCCCTCTGGAAAATGCTGTGCTAAGGGTAAGATTAGGCATAGTGAAGAATATTTCTATTGCTTTAACTCTCTGGGGTTGTATTTTATTAGTCTTTGTGGATTGTTTCTGCTGATGTTCTCAAATCATTTCAGTTTAAAAATCCAAAGTTTTCTGTTCAGATGTCTGATGCTGTACCTTCTTAGTCCTTGAATGATTCATGAATTTTTCTGCATTTATAAAATGTCACTCCTGTGGTTTGTTATGATATATTGCCTGAACATTTCTGGTTTCTGTGATGCCAGCTTATCCACCTTTACTGTGGACTGTTTCTGTTTTTAGAAAACAATCCTTTAACAGTTCTTGAACAGCAGATGCTTAGCCTTTAATGGCATCCTGCCTTTCTTCAGCAATGTTACAGATCCTAAAAGGTCCAAAGTAATTTGCTTACCACTTCTCAGAATCTTTATCTCACTGGACTGCCTTGTTCTTTATTCAGAATCTAGTGACTACTTCTTAGTAGTTGTTGTGCTGAGCCCAAACTAGGGATTATAGTAATGTTCAGATATGGCGAACATTCCTCCCAGAATTTATCTGACACTGAGTTTCTGCAGTTGAATTTGGACAAGTCCTTCCTGGGCATCTACTGTTAACCTTTTGCCAGTGTTTTTCCCAACCCTTCCACAACAGTTCATAGCTGATGGGTTATTGTGCCTCTGTTTTGCTTGGCCTCAAATTTTTCTTAAAAAATAAAAGGCTGTTACTATTTTGGAAATAAAACTTTGATTTGCACAACATTTTTCATTATTTTACTTTTCCTAAACAAATCCAAACCTTTGCAGAATTGGTATGTTTAAGTCAGTGGAAAAAATTATTTAAAATTTGGAATGAAAGCTTTAAGCAGTCAGATTCACTGGTTATAACACCATAGCTCACTAACTGCTCCATTTGGAACTAATCAGAGCTTTGTGATTTTTCTAGGCCAATATGAAACTGCTTTGCTTTGATGTGCGGCTGAATCAGATAGTATATGAGCTCAGTCAGTTAAGACATATGGACTAAATTAATCTTTACCAAGTCTATAAAAATTAAATCTTTATGGAAAGAGTTGGAGGTTATGTATAAACAAAATGCAAACTTTCAACTGCACGCGATGCTTATTGTAATGATAGTGGAGAGAAGGTAATACAGAGGAGAGGACAACTGCTTGTTTAGAGATTTTTTCCAAAACCATGTTCTTACTCAGTTTCAGGTACTGTAAGTTTTTATATTTGCTGATTGTTCTGAATATTTGGAACCAGGTTGTTGAGGATAACACAGTCCTGACTGAGTCGAGTATTCTAGCTTGCTGTGTTACTTGATTGCTCTTCTGAAATCTCCCATTGCCAGGAGGATGGTGGTGTCATTGCTCAGTCCGCTGGAACTTCCTCTCAGCAGCAGTCCACTGGAGTGAGAGTTTAATGAGCTTCAGGAGAAAGACGGTGTGAGATAAGCTTTGGTAGAGACTGACTTCGGCAAGGAGATTTAAACTGTTACCCACCCTCCCCCCAAGGTTAAAGTTTAATGGCTAGTCTTTTTGATGTGAAAGCTCGATACTAAGTTTTTGTTATTGGTGGAAAGCTGGGCTTAAGCAGCATACAAGTAAACTTTATTTTTTGATCAAAAAATAGACTAACAGTGCTGAAAAGGAAAGTGGGTACCTGTAATCCTGGTTTCTTCTGACACTCATCTGTCTTTCTGGATTGATTTCTTTGTACGTACAAGCTTTTTTCATAGATGTCAAGTATACCCAGTCTTTCACTTCTACTGCCTTAAACTACGTATAAATCTATAAAGGTCAGTGTTCAAATGGAGCTTGCAATAGGTAACTGTGTAGAGTAGGGATGTGCTATTTTTGACTTGCTTTGTGTATTCTGATTGTTGTTGATATGTAAGACTAATGACATGCCATGGCATGACATACCTTAATGACATAAGGTGAGCAAAGTATTGTTTGAAGCGTAAATTGTCCTAACTCGTGGCACTGTCTCAAGTAAACAGGGTCTGAGTGAGCCATTTTCTTTACAGGGACCTCTAGTCACTGGTTTTTGTTACCATGAAAAAAAGGATGGCTTCTTTTCTGTTATGTCGAGATTCACATTTTCTCCTGTGACTTGTGAAAGGCTAAAATCCACGTTAAATTCTAATTACAGCTCTCCATACCAGGATTTCACCTTGATTCAAAATGCAGCAATTGAAATTCAAGTAATGCATTAGTTAGTATGAGTGCTTTTGTTAGTCTTAACTACCCCTTTAAAGCATGTTTTAAGATACTTAAAGCCTTGTGTTCAGTACTGCTGATGTAACTGTCCATCCACTTCTGCTTCTCATTACCTAGAAAACAAGAGTAATTGCCTTGCTTATGAGGCAGGCGTTGAATGTTATACTACAACTAATAGATCGTTTTTATGTGTTGCTGTGTGATTGTGAATGCTCTTGTAGACAGCAGCTGAAGTGGGCAGTGTTCAATTCTGTTTTTTTCTAGTGACTTAAGTTTGTTTCTGTAGCTTTAAGTAATGGTGAAAATACATTCTCTTATTCTAAGGGCAGTTTAGAAGGTATATATTAGGTCATGAAGTCTGTTTCGATGATGCAACCTTCTGCTTGGGCATTTCTAGTGTGCAAATTTTCATTGAAATATGATCATGATAGCAGGCTTTTAAATGGCAAAGACAAGAAAATTAGTTTTTGCTAAATTGGCATTCATTCCTTGTAATCTCTGTGGAAATACTTAAATGCCTTGAGTCTGCATCTGTGTAGATAGGTGATACAACATAAAAATTATATTTTCCAAGAGCCCTTTTCCCCTAGTTTTCTTGTTGAAAAGCTAAGAACAGCAGTGTGGAGAGGTCAAGGGTCTTGCAATATCTCTACAATTGACTGCTGTGTGACTATTGTTTAAAAAAGAATTATACTTTAAGTAGCTTTATAGATTAGCCAAGATAATCTAGATTTGTAAATAGCTGCTGACTAAAACAACTTCCCTGGACTGTTACTTGTGGAATACCAGTAGTAACACCCCTTGGTTTTAAAAGAAGCAAATATCTCCTAACTGCCTTCGAAGTAGTTCTGCTTACTCTGGAAGAAGGTATGATGTTTGCACATTCCCTTGGTTTATTTTATACCATTTTTGTGTTTGCTTTCCAGGTCACTCCAAGGTCCGAGACCCCCATCAACAGTGTCAGTAACAGTTTGGAAAATGTACTACATACATCAACACATTCCATTGAGGAGTCATTGCCCAAGAGGCCTTCGGGGAAACACTCCAAAGGTGTGTCCTTTTCCGCATGCGTACTTCCAATGGGGCAACGAATTCATATGTCTTGATGGCAATGAGCGTTATTTGAATTGTGATCAGACTGGAATTTTACTGCTTTGCTTCTGGGTTAGGTTGAGCAAAGGAAGTCATAGAAGGGTTTTTGTAGGAAGTGTTAGTGTATTGGTGAAAAATGGTCAGCAAGAGACAAGTGTGCTTATTCTTTTGTTGGAAATAAGCAAGAAAATTCCTTATGACTTGAAATACCAGCTTAGCTCTCATGAAATTCTCCGAGAGTGAATGTCTCTGACACTCCACCTCTCATCCTTATAGTAGCAGGTTGTTTCTTGGATAAAGCATATAGTGATGAGTGTTGCTTTACTGGGGAGAAAAGGCATTTAAAACAGCAGTTGGGCTCCTTCTTCCACCTTGCTTTTGATTCCTAAGAATGTGTGAGTGAGAAACTGAGGGAAGAGGAGTGAAGATAGGAGAGAGAGCTTGCACTTTTCTCAGCACATGTGTGTACTCTGAATATTGTTACAAAATTACTTATTTTGTAATGCTATATTGCATGCTGACCTGGCTAAAAACTGGGCTTAGGAAATTTGAGTTAAGTACGCATTCCTTTTCCACACTCCAGGCTATGATTACAAATAATAAAATGTCTAGATTAAAATGTAACTAACAGTATTTTTGTTTAATGCATACAACAAGCACTGTTAAATGAAGAAAGTCTTTGAACTGTCAGCTGGTATTTGTGTAGAACAGCTTTTGGGAGCTCTTTGTGGTATTAATAAGAGCAGCTCTGTATGATAGAACTAATGCAGGGGAAATATACTATCACGTTAGCAGCACTAGTATATTTGCCTTCAGACGTCATTAAGAATATTGTCATTGACCATATAAATGATTTTTTTAATTTGGAATTGGTCTTCACAGTTGTTTCCTTCTCTGCCACTGGCTTGCTGCACAACCTTGCAAATATAGTTTAATGCCATGTAAATGGTGATCAAGAATTTCAAAGCACATCTTCACCGAGAGGAACTGATACAGATTGGAAAGGATTAAATGTCCCAAGGAAATGTTCTTAGCTTGCCTCCACCAGACCTCCTTTTCTGTGACATACTCAACTATAGTCCCAGTAGCTGTAAGTAGCAATAATTTTTTACAGCAGAATAGTGCTGTAAGTAGCTATTTCTCCAGCTGTAAAAGCTATCAGTGTAGAAGAAAATGCAACACTAAGCAGAAGCATGGCTAGGTTTGTGGCTTTCATTTGATTAAAAACAGGACAGGGTTCAACACTGTTTTCATTTCTACTCAGTGATTGCTATTCCAGTGCCATATATGCCAAGATTAGTCATGGTACACTGTGAAAATTAATTAGGTTTTCCTCTGATCTGTTTTTCTCTAGAATACCTGCTTAGTTTTCAGAGAATGTAGCGTTTTAATTTATAGATTGCCTTAGTGATAGTTCATAAAAGGAGCTGTGGAACACATACGGTTTTCTTACTGATATTCTGCTTTCTGATTCACCAGCAGCAAAGATTGTATTGAGTTCTCCTTGATATATGATGATCTGTCTGGTAGGGAGTTCTGCCTCAAGGTTGTTATTTGCAAGCCTGGAGCCACCATTGCTCGCCTAGAGATTTCTGATTCTCCTAGCAAACAGACACATCTCTTAACTTAGCAGGACCTGCCAACTTTTTAACCTAGAGCACATGAAATTCAGTCATGAGAGTATGGGATGGACAGGTTGCTTGACTAGTTTTGTAATTCTTGTGTTGATTTTTTTTTTTGTGAGTCTTGTTTCAGACAGCTTGAGAGGACAGGATTTCTTTTCCCTTGTGGTCTGAAATAGTGAGCTGCCTAAGTTTGTCATTGCTTTCTTGGCAAAGTACTGGGAGCTGGAAGTGTCTCAGTTAAAAAGACTGTAGCTGAAACAGAAGAAAAATGAGAAAGCTCACAAAAGGTGCAGTATCCATTGTGCTTAGTTGGATTAGAGACACTTTGTATTAATCCAGTGAATGGTTTTAATCCTGATTTGCAGAAATGTCAGTAATATAATATACTCTGTGTATAGTTGAACAGTGAATAGGTTTGTAGCAGGCTTGGACCTGAAAGCTATCAGTGGCTGTATTTTCCCTAGTCCACACTTTGAAACTAGCTTTTAGTATAAAATATTTGAAGTTTCTATGTGGGAGAGAAACAAGAAGAGTGGAGTGTATTGCTGAGTACTCTTTAACAAACTGTGGTGAAGTCTGTACGCGCTTGTGTTTGCATTAAGTGGTTAGCTGGAAACATTCATACATGCTTCATGTAGAGACTTGTTCAAATACATAACTTCTGAATAATTTCACCATCCTGTCTGCACAGAATATTGCTGCCTTGGGAAAGGAATTTATAAAACGAGTGTCAGTCTGAGAAGTCCATAAACCCTTCCTTTTATCTCAGAGGCCCAGCTAACTGTGGGAACACTGTCACGCATTGGGGTACTGGATCCATGCTGTAATGCCCAGGTTGTTGGGAATAGTGACCAGTTGGGGGCAATCATATGGTTATTTAGCAAAATTCACAAATTTTTCTACTTCATTCTTAGTTAAAGCCCTTTTCCCTTCTGCATGTCTCAGTGCTAAAGCAGGGTAAATGAGATGGACGTTACTGTAAAGTAAAAGCAATGACACTAGGAAGATCCTGTACCTGCTGACATGAGCATGTCAGATATCTGTGCTTTATCTGGACTTTTCTTTTGTAAGATGTAGTTCAAAAATTTGGCCAGTGCAAGTTCAGAAAAATTACAGATGGCTATTGACATAGAAGGATGTGGACCTCCTCTGAAGTCTAATAGCTGTAACATGCAGTATAAATTGTGCTTTTTACTAATTTATTTTGATTGGTGATTTAGGATTGTTCAAACCTGTTTTCACAGATGTTACTTTAACTGGAGGTAACTTTGGGAAGTGGAGACTTCCCCTTTTCTCAGAGACTGGCTATTGTTGTGCTTGTAAGCTCCAGACAAGACTTATTTACAGTTTTTAAAGTATTGACAGATCTTGCTGGTTGAGAACAGAGGCAAACACAGATTCTTGTGTTACATGTAACTGAAATTCCAAAAGGGATGTGTTGCTACATCTTTCTGTCTCTTCCCACTGTTTCTTGAACATAGTCAGGTTTTAACTATGGCTTTAACACTGATCCGAACAAAACAATCAAATTCAAATGAAGGTTGGGCATTTTTTGCATACTGTGTGAGTTGAGTGCCACACTGTCTTCCTTGTGTTGCCCTAGGCTTTTTTCTGCAACACTGCAAGAATTGAACCAGTGCAAATACAGCTGCAGAAGATCTCAGTGTCAGAAATGCTGATTCCAGTTTCAAAGATGACATTTCATGCTTGCAGATGCCTGCGTGATAGGGACATCCTTTAGCAACAGTGCAGCTGTGTAGTGATGGTTCCTTCTACAGGCAGGTTTGTGTTTCCCAGCACAATGCCAACAAACTCAGCAAACTTACTTGGGGGATTCTAATAAAGGCACTGAGGCTGGTTGTCTTAAATTTACATTTTCTGGGGAGCCACCTCAGAACCTTTTGCCAGGAGCAAGTGACCCAGGCGGTTAAAGAAGGTCACTGGTTAAAAACAGTATATTCACTGACAGCTTTTGTTTTGCAGGCAGTCCTATGCTTGTAGCTAAAGGAAATGCGGTTATTATGCCAAAGACCAGAAGGAGCTATCTGACCTACAGGAAGTCCCATTCACAGGGCTGATTTGTAACAAGCTTGTGGATGTAGAGTTGTTCTGACCTTGTGTGGCAATTCCCAAAAGAAAGTAGTTAGTGTTATCAAAGCTGAATGAAAAATTCAGCTTATTTTGTTTTTTTTTTTTTAAAAAAGCGATAGGAATTTCCCATACACCAGAGATGTTATTAATTATGCTTACTGCAAGGTTCCAAGCAGAATGATTTGCCATTAGGTGGATAGCGCTGTAGGCAAGTACTACTCTGTGCATGTGACATATTTTAGCAATGTATTAAACATGGTCAGTGACCACAGCATACTTTCCAAAAGCACAGTGGAATAAAGTACATTAGACCAGATGTTGAAGTGCAGAACAAAAGAATCTTTATAATAAAGGCAATGTAAGTTGCAAAACATTACAATATGAAGACTGTGCAGTCTTCATACTGTAATTTCTCATAATACTGAGTAAAATTTTGATTTGTCACAGCCTTTTTTTTAAATTTTCTGCAGTGGAAGTTCTGTGTTGGTATTTATAAGATGTTCATTACTGCTATGAGGCTTTGCAGGTGGTATTTACCACTTTTTTCTTCCATAAAGTAGTCTGGAAGATGGTTTCCTCAACTGGACAAGTCTCATTTTCTGTGAAGTGACAAAAATTCCCCTATTCTTGTGTTTCCTGTATATTTATCTCGTCTTTCCGCTGTTGCCACACAAAACCTCAAAATTGTCTCCAAGCCAGTCTGATTTCAAATGAAGCAACTGTTGAAATATGATCCTTATATAGTGAAGCTGAATCACAATTCTTGCAACACATGCATCTAATGATAGACACAGACTGCTTTCTGTGGACAGCGAGGAGTAGAGCTTTTAAATGTAAAATGGGTGCAGTAGGCTTTATTCTACAATCTGTACTCCATTTAGTACACCTGCTGAGCACAGTAAAACTTCTCGCTTAATTGAAAGTATGCCATTAGTCCACATCTGGGGTCCTGCAAAGCCTCAACAGTGTCCCCAGCTTGAATAAATACATAGAATAGCACTTGACTTACTGAACAAAAGGACATGAGGAAAAACAAACTTGAGAGAAAATGTACCTCCATAATATATGGATTAATATTGGGATGTGGTTTTATTTGCAGTAATCTTGTTGACCTCAGGTAGGATATGAGTTGCAGGTAGTTTAAGCTGATTATGTGCAGCAAGCTTTGGTATCTAGATTGTTTCATTACAGTAGTCAGCAGAAACATGTGGTGTAAGCTATCCAGAATTTTCGGCCACTATTTTTGCTACCCAGTTTGTTTTCCTTGGCAAAATGTATTTGTATGGTCTTGTACCTCTTTGTCTCCCACTTCTTGACTCATCCTTTTTCCCCAGCAAACTAGACTGCAGGAGCTCTCTTAGTTAACGGCAATCAACAGTCTTTTCCTCCTGAAGTGTTTGACACCAGTTTTTCAGCCTATCGAAGGCAGGGAGGAAATACGGGGCGGGGGGGGAAAGCTCTGAAATCCTTTTGGTTCAGAGGATCCAGACTTCATAGTACCTTGTTCTGCATCATTTGTATAGTTGCATTATCCTATTTTTAAGTAAATACATCATCTCCAACAATATTGGGTCAAGTACTGTTAGGGTAGGGCTTAAAGAAATATTTAGGCTATGATAATCCTTCAGGAAAAATCTTCCTCTATCAACTGTGTATAATTTTTCAGCTGTTTGTATATGTCTTTGTTCATTGCATCTCTAAAATAGAACTCTGCTTCTAAACTTCAGCAATGTAGGTTGTTAGATCACACACAAACCATAGCATTCCTGACTTACTGTCTGTAATATACTAGTTGTTTTATCAGTATCAAATATTGAGTTAATTCTAGTAATCAAATCCAAGGATTAGTGTACTTAAAAAAAAAATGTTTTGATGTTGCATATTTTCCCCTGTGCTAGAAGATCATTGTATATTAAGACATTTCTTGAAGCCCTGTATGTTGCATAAATCGCGCAGCTTGGTCTTCCGTACTTGAAGATGGAGTTCAGTTAAGGTTGGAGGTTTAACTTTGCAGTAAAGACAATACTCATGAGTTTTTAAATTTGATTTAAAAAAAAAATCAAAACCATTGCATTTCACATCAAGTTTTTACTCATTGTGCAGTTGTACTCTGTGCTTATGTAGGCAGGCATAGAAGCCCATTTTATGTCTCCAAAGTCAGAGGCCAGGTTAAGTAGCTCACCCTTGGGCTGCACCAGAGCTGGGAGTAGAGTTCCACACTTCTAGGGCTGCACTTGGACTCTGGCAAATTTATGTTGTTAACTGTTAATAAGTTAACTTTTGTACTCTCTAGAGGTTGGAGTCAGTATTTCTTTGTCATCCTTGTTACCTCCCTTTCCACGTAAGAAGACTTTTCATGGTTTAACCCCAGCTGGCAACTAAGCACCACACAGCCGCTTGCTTATCCCCTGCCCCGGTGGGATGGAGGAGAGAACCGGAAGAGTAAAAGTGAGAAGACTCATGGGTTGAGATAAAGGCAGCTTAACAGGGAAGGCAAAAGCTGTGCGTGCAAGCAAAGCAAAAAAGGAATTAATTCACAATTTCCAATCAGCAGGCAGGTGTTCAGCCATCTCCGGGAAAGCAGGGCTCCATCATGTGTAATGACTTGAAGACAAACACCGTCACTCCCCCTGTTCCTCCTTCTTCCCCCAGGTTTATATGCTGAGCATGTCATGGTATGGAATATCCCTGTGGTCAGTTGGGGTCAGCTGTCCTGGCTGCGTCCTTTCCCAACTTCTTGTGCCCCCCTCAGCCTACTTGCTGGTGGGGTGGTGTGAGAAGCAGAAAAGGCCTTGACTCTGTGTAAGCACTGCTCACCAATAACAAAACCATCTCTATATTATCAACACTATTTTCAGCATGAATCCCAAATACAGCCCCATACTAGCTACTATGAAGAAAATTAACTCTATCCCTGCCAAAACCAGCACATTCTTCATCCCTTTTTCCATACCATTTACATCATGCTCAGGTACCACAACATCCAATACAACCTCGTTAACCACTACCACCCCCTCCCCATCCTTTGATATAATAGAACAGATATCATTCCTGTAGTCTATGGACCACCCCTGTAAAATGTCCACAAATGTCCATTGAATTCACTTAGTCCATGACTTTGGGCTCCATCTGTTATGGTGGTCATTCAGGACAGGAGAGGTTGTTGCATTGAGTTACTGGGCACCAAAGGTGGGTCGGGTCACTGCTACGCTTGCACTGCTTCTTGTAAGGCTTGTCCTCCATTGGTTCAGGTGGTTCCTGCTATAGTAATTCCTATAACATGCAACTCGAATCATGGGTTACAAGAATTTAAAGGTATTTCCGTTACAGTCTCCACCCTTGGTCCCCTTGGGCCAGCTTATAGGGTTTAACATTGCAATGAACTCCTCGCCTTGCTCCTAGCCTGGCTAGCAACAAGGGGTTCCTGCTATAGTAATTCCCATAACATGCAACTCAAATCCTAGGTTACAAAAATTTAAAGGTATTTCTGTTACAATCTCTATCCCTGGCCCCTTTGGTCCAGACCATCAGATTTAAAATGGCAATGAACAAGATGACAATGACAAGAACAAGAATGAACAAGAAATGACAATGAACAATAACAAGAGGAAGACCTCTTGTCCCTGCCCCAGCCTGGACTTATCCACAGACTGCAGTCCCTAAGGAGTGTACCTGCTCCAAGTGGAGTCTTACCTATGAGCCACAGCCTTTTCAGAAGTAAACCTGCTCCAACATGGCCTTACCTGTGGCTGTAGTCTCTCCAGGGATGTTATCGCCATTATCCATGGCCACATGCTTTGAGGGGCTCCAGCATGACCTCACGATGCTTGAAGGTGTACCTGCTGACACGTGGACTTACCCACAGCCACAGATGCTTTGAGGTGTACCTTCTCCAGTGTGGACTTAACTTTGGGCCACAGTCCCTTCACAGATATACCTGCTTGTGGCACCATGGCCCCAGCTGCTTCGAGATGTACCTCCTGTGGTGCGGACTTATTCATGGCCACAGACACTTCGGGCTGTCCTGCTCCCACATCGACTGGAGTTCCAGCCTGTCCAGTACAGCAGCAGAGAAGCGGCAGTGATGCCCTGGCCATCCGCCAGCCCAGGCGCGTGGCCATTGCTGTTATCAAAATGTTCCCAGACGCGGCAGAGTAAGATGATAAGCAGCACGGCAAGCAGCGAAAGCAAAAAGCAGCCACTAATGAGCACTAGACTCTAATATACAGTAAGGAAAGCTAACCTAAGGCAAGCACAGGAGCCTGCCAATTAATAGCTAAACAGCAGTAACAGCTATAAATTCCATCTAGCACATTCCAGCCAAATCTGTTGTTATCTCAAACCCTTTGAGCCCCACGTTGGGCACCAAAAAAGGACTGTTGTGACTTAACCCTGGCCAGCAGCTAAGCGCCACACAGCTTGAATGGGCATCCTACAGAAGTAAATGGGTGTGCAGGAGAGGCAGGTGTCTTGCAATGGTAACTGGGGAAAGAAGGTAGCTAGTTATGGGTGTATGTTTAGGGAATATGTGGAAGATTTGGAAAAATTTAAGGTAGACATGGTAGATACAGAAGGTAGTTTTGTTGTAGGTCTGTCACAGGAGATATGGGGCTGGAGTCTGCAGAAGAGAGGAGACATACAGCACAGGTCCATGGGGGGAAAAAAGGCTTAGTTTTCCTCCTTACTGATTCATCTTGCTTTCATTTATTCTTATGCTATATAAAAGCTTGTTCTGAATTCGTGTACTGGGCAATATAATTTTCTTATTAAACATTAGAAAATGACCAGCTTTCTGTTAAAGTAAGGTTTGACAATTAAACACTTGATTTTGAGCATTCTGAAGCCTGTTCAGTTTGGCTTTAGTGGGAGTTGGATGATACTTGTGTTTATAATGAATTAGAATCAAGATATTCTGAAAAATAAAAATTCTAAGAATAGTGCGCTGGTAAATTCAGCCAAACTCCAAACAAGGAGTTTACCTCGCTGTAATGCATTCCTCAGGCAGATTCCTGATCTTAGATAATGACAGTGTAGTTGTCAATGTCAAATGTGAGACGATAAACTCATATTTAATACTATTTGCTTTTTTCCATGGCTCTTCAGAAGCACAAGATGCAACACTTGGGCATGTGCATTCTTACAAGGACTCTCTTGTATTGCCAGTTCATGCCTATGAAGTCCTGGAAGTGCTTGCTATGGCACATTAGTTGTTAACACAGATTAAATTAATACCTATTACCTCAACAGCTATGGAAGCAATAGCATGACCTTCCACCAGTAATGGAAACAACATAAGCAACTTGAGCTTTTAATTAAAATTGTATTAAATGAGCAAACCGAGTTTTTCTCAAATCTTTAGGTAATGGCTTAATGCAGCGCATCTTCTGAAAAAAATGTAGCAGAGGCAGAATAAAATGAGCTGTGAAAACTTTACCTGGCGTACAACTTGATGGAACTAATGCTTAAAGCTGCATTTATAATAAAAATCCTTTATAAAGGCAGGGGCTGGGGGGAGAGGAAATTTGAAATGTAAAAACTTATAGAAGGGTAGAAAACGTATCATGCAGGACTTAAGAAAAAATGAAGTAAACATTAACTGCTGATTCTTGTATCTTGGTAATTACTGCTGCAACCTGATGGCAAATAGCTCACTAAGACTGGACATTTCTGTGTCTGCTGCTTGAGGGATGCGTGAAATGTTCAGAAATGCTCAGCTGTTCATTGCATCTCTTTAGAATTTAACACCCTTTAACATCTGAAAATGTCTGTTTTGAAATAACCCCTTTCAGTCCCATGTTAAACAGAGGGATACAAGAAATTAAAATAAATGGCATGCTTATCCTATCTAGGCTTACATTTTGCCTCAACTAAATTGGACAAAAAAAAAATCACTTTAAAGAAGAAAATAGGAGTGATTCACATGTATTCCTAGAAAACCATAATGTCCTTGGCCATTTTTTTTACATGCTGTCACAAGTGTACTAATGACTAAACGGCAATTTTCTTGTGTATGGCATGCTTAGGAAGCTTTTATAGCTGGCTAGTTGTTAGCTGGTAGATGTTCTTTCCCTTCTCTTAATCAGTTTATTGTTAATTCCCCCATTTGCCAAAGCACGTATTTTGTTTTCCTATTCCTTTACATCTAGTTGAAGTATTTTCTCCAAAAGGTGGCTCCCTGAGTGTAATAGGCTTCAAGTACAGTAATTGTATCAATAGGTAAGTAGAGTTTTTACAGGTAGTTGCATATACAAGTTAGAAATGTTGTCAACCCACAAGATTTTTGGGTCCAGATCTGAAAATTTATGAGAACTTCAAGTAAATCTTGGGTTTCTTGCTTGACTTTTGATGTCAGCATTAGGATTCTCACACTGGGGCCTTTCTCTGCAGATAGGGGAGGGTGGTAATTTTAGAAAGAATCAGATTATCGTAGGGAAAAGATACCAGACATTGTAGGACTTGAGATAATATTAGAGAAATAGGTGATATTGGGAATTGGAAACAATAAATTCTGGTTGCGAGTAGGGCAGTAAATCACAGGAGGAGATGCATTATCTGTAGAACTGAGCACTGACATGACTCATTGGTCTGGTTTGAAAACGAGGAGGTGTGTGGAGAGGAAGGATGAGAACATGTCACAAAAAAGTTGTTTACTTTGCCAGCAGTTTTCTTTGCTTCCCCTACTACTACAGCAAATATTTCTTTACTCTACTTCCCTTCTTTCTAATCTGGAAGTGACCTTGTTTAGTAAATGACAACACTTTATTTCCATGGAAGCGATCATGATTTCTCACATTCAGTATCTGGCACAAGGGAACAGATGGACTGCATAGAAGAAACAACGAATGTAATAATACGCTAGTGAGAGAGACCTTTTGCAAATGGTACCTCATGAGTCTAACTGCAGGATGTGTGTGGTTAGAGGGGAGGAAATTGGTCGTGTTTTTTTTGAACAGTGTTCTCCTGCACTTTGACTACCAGCTGATGCCAGCCTTGATTCACAGGTCAGAAGACTGGGTGATTTTTTTTTTTTTTTTTTTGACTGCAGATTCAAGCTCAGAAAGAGTTGGTGCCTCGTGTCCTTCAAGGATAGAAGAGCTACCAAGTCTTGTGTTCTAGATATGGCCTTGCTTGTCATTTACTGTAGAATCTTGTTTATGTATCCATTAAGTTAGGGTAGATCTTGCCTCATATCAGGGCTGACTTAATATTTCTATAACTCTCTGAGAAACAGCTCAGCTTTCTGTCAAAATGGTTGGGATTTTCTAATTGGTGGTCAGAAGGGCTCTTTGGACACACTTTGTAGAGAGAAGCAACTTCCTCCCCTTTGTTTTGCTTAAATAGTTAAATGTTAAATGTTCCTTTCTTAATTAAATGTGTCTTCACTGACTTATATCTCCTTTTGCTAATAACCAAATGAGAAAATGGTGCTATTAATATTGGGTTCATTATCAACAGAATCAAAAGGAATTAAAAATAAAGCTGAGAACAATCAAAGCAGTGAAATGCTGTGTATTCGTTCTATTTTATTGGAGCTGTTTAAGGAAAGTTGGATTCTTCTGTTTTAATGCAGGCTTTATGTGGCTTTCATAAACTACATCTGTTGAAAGATGTCAGAGCACAGCCAGATATTGAGACCTGGATTAGAAGATTTTGACAGCTGTATGGGTAATGAACAACTCTACATGCCTTCATGGGTTGATGCTAAGAAGTAAATTGAGAATAAAATCTCATTTTGGGATTGCAGGTAGTGGAAATTGAGAGAACTTTAAAGGGTCATACTGTCTCAAACCTGCATGTAGCCACATATCTTGTACTTTCCTTACATGTTTGATGCTACTGCATTCAGATGCATTTCTGGAATTGAGGAGTTGTGGCTCTGGTCCATACAGTATATCTGTTACTGTGCCTCAGTCAAGGAGAGGAGGAGACAAATGGTCAGCTTTGGCTTTGTTGAGATGCTTTGTCAGATTTCATTTCTAATTTCATTTTCTCTTGCTCTTCTATGCTAGAAGGTCGTAGGCTGTAGTTATGCAAAACAATGGTTTTGATTAAAGTAAATTTTATTTCTCAGGTGCAAGAAATGCTAAGCTAAAAGGTTAATGTTTCATTTGCTTTCTGACTTGTTCTTTTATCTCCCTGGAAAAAAAGCAGTGGACTTGCTGCATTACTTCACTGCCTGGAGTGCATGCATTTCATCAGTGTATGGTGCGGATGCTATTTTTAACAGTAACTCAAAGGGGTAGCCCTGCTAAAATTACATCATTAATACACACAGCTGAAAGGAAATGGCATAAAACACAACAGTGCCTTAGAAGATTATCTCTATTGTGTCTTCTACTTCTGTGGATGAATTATTCAATGTGTATCATTTAAGCAGAGATACAGTTGGACCACCATTCTTGCAAAGCGTTCAGTGTGTTTTCTTGTAAACAATCCTGTGGAAGAGTAAAATAAGGGAATTTTGTCTGCAAAACCAGTAGGTATGAAATAGGTATTAGTGGCTTGGGGAGCTCAAAGTTTGTGTTCCTTCCTGTTCCTGTATATTAAATAGTTCAGGGATTTGCTAAATATCCTAATATTGCAAAAGATGGTGGGGAGCTAGAGCTTAAACCGAAGTGTGTTTTGTTTCATTCTGTACTGTGTACTGAAGAATCTACTGGCAAGTGTGGAGAGTCAAAGCTTCAAGATGTTGAGGTTTTTAGTGGAATGGGGTTTTGTTTGGTTTGTGTTCTTTTTACTTCAGTTCCTGAGCATTCTCGCTGCCTTGGCAAATACTAATACGATATTTGGCCTTCTCTTCCCTTTATATTTCTTTCATAGATATATTACAGAAACAGTTATCTAATAGTTGTACAGTATTTCAAAATAAGCTTAAATGCTGAATTAGAACTTTTTTCGGTCTCTGAATTACTGGTCAAATCTTGTCTGGGGTCCAGAATGAAGGAATAATGATTTATAAAAATGTATAAAAGGGAGCAAGAATATTCAAGCCTGAGACCAGAGACCTGAAAACGTGCAAGGACGTAACTGACAGCAAAAGGAGAACCTCACAGAAGTAGTTCTGTGGAGGGATATTTGTTTCTCACTGAGCTAAGCACTTTGAATGCATTTCTGTCCCTTGGCAAGACTGTATGTACTCAAGGTTTTGCCTATTCTAGATTAGTCCCTTAGTCTGGTGTTTTTACGTAGCATGCTAACAGAATATTTTTTCATTGTTAACAAGGTTTTCACACTACAATTCTTTAGAAAAAAAAATGAAGCTTGTATAAAATTACTTTGTCCTTGCTGCTTGTGTTTGCTTGTTATTGCAGCTTTTAGTCATGAGTTTCAAGATGCTGATACTGTTCTCAGAAATGCAGAAAACAGCACGAGCTTATTTACATGAGCATTCAACTATGTTGGTCTGGAGTAACTGTCTTTCAAGTAAGACTAGCTGCATGTATTCACGTGCCTTGGAGTTTGAAATGCACATTTCTGCTTCACAGTTGGAAAATCTTAACTGCTTTAGGTAGCTGAAGAAATCCTTCGGCTGAGGTTGGAGCAGCCGGCCATCTGATCTCAGCACTCTGGTGTTTTATCACCAGATTGCCCTTCAAGCCAGGGCATGCTGGCTGAGCAGCTGCTGCCTTATAATCTCACTGACAGGGGTCCGTCTATGCCGATATATGGTTACATGCTGCAGCCCACAATCTGTATTTGACTATGCTGTAACCAAAAAAAAAGTTTATATAATGTGTATAATTAATATATATACGTGTCATGTTTAGGTCCTGACTTAGTGACTTTTAAGCTTAAAGTGTTGCTGGGCAAATCCTCATCAGATGCAATTGTGATTGATCACGACTGTAATTGTTTTTATACAGTGGAGACTGGGTCTTTTAAATACAGAGTAACAGCGGATTGTGGTTACCTAAGTGGGACCCAGAAGACTTGAATAAAATCTTATGTGATGAGGAAAAACCAGTGGGTAGTAGGCGACCTTAACTCAGTTCCCATTTTCCTCATCCCACCGAAAAAGGTGGTTTGTTTTTAGTTCAAACGGTACTCGAAGGTGACATCTTGCATCATTTCACTGGTAGGTCTGCTGTGTTGGTGTGAGACTCGATTTGTCCATCTGTATTTAAGACATTGCTCCAAACTTCAAAGCAAATGCTGGCTCAGATTCCCAGCTGTGGTGACTACCTGAACGTTGTCATGTTTTCCCCATCTGGTTTCCTTTCAGGGTGCATCGGCGAGGTTTGTATTCTCTTTCTAAGCTCAGGGTAAGTGTCTGCTCCATGGAGACATACGAACTTCAAAGGCTGCAGCTGAACTGGCTTTGTTTCCTCTGGTGATGTTTGGGGTTTAGTGAAGCCAGGGTTTTCTGGGGTTTGGTACACTTTAGTGTAAAAACTGTGATTAGGGAAGGGGCCAACACTACCAAGAGTGTTTTCCATGGAAAACTGACTTTGCATTTTTAGTTTTGTAGGTTAATATAGCATTCAGATTAGAACTAATCATCTGTCTTGCCTTGGGTTTGTGGGTGTTCAGTCAATTATGTGCCAGAGAAAATCCTTTCTAGGGAAGCATAAGACTTCTGTAGAATGAGCTAACTTTCTCTTAAAAATGAGAAACAAAGCCAATATTTTGTTTAAAAGTGACCAATGAACAGTAAATAAAATAATCACTTGATCAAAGTAGACTAAATATACAACTGCATGTTCCTTACCCAGTAAGTAAAAGTATTTATATAACAAAGTTGAACATCTCTCTTGATTGCAGAGATATTTTTACTAGCATGTACTGCATAATTAGATATGGGCAGCCTGCTTATTTTAATTGCCTATACAAGAATGTGCGTTAGTGGTTACTGAAGCTGCCTTCAAACTGAGCGTTTGGGCTTATGGTCATTTTTGCAGCAGTACTTTTCAAAATGAGCTGCGCATTCCTGCCAGAAGTCTACTCTAGTTAAGTCGGAGAGGGAAGCTGAGTCATTGGGCTGGGTTTCTAAGCAAATTAAGTACACAGCTGCATTCATAACTTACATGTGCTTTTCTCAGTTGTATGAAAACAGTTAATTCGATGCAGTTACATGGAGAATTAGCCAGCTTGGGGAATTAGGCAGTAAATATATTTTACAAATTAAATTCTGAAGTCCTTTAAAAAAAACAAGCAGTCCCCAGCCCCCGAGCAAGAAAATCTGAGCACATGCTTAATCTCAAACAACTGTGACCAATGAATGTCTCTGAATTTGTTGTAGGATACCTTTAAGCCTTCATTGTTGCCAGTGTTTACCTGAAATTGTTCTTGGAAATGGCAAAGTATTTCCATGGTATTAAAAAAAATCGTTAAGGATTCCTTTTTGGATATGTTCTGCCTGACATGATAGAGAGATAAATCTTTGCTTGATTAGAGCTACTTGTTCAAAACTAAATTAAGGAGTATGTTTTACCTGTTGCTCAATTGTCCGTAAGTAATGTCCAACTTCTGCAGCCTTTCTTGGCTCTGTATCATAGCGCTCTTTCTGCCCAGAGCATTATTATATATATTTCAACAGTATACCCTTGGTTAAATATATGTTTCAAGGCACAGCACCTGTTCAGTGACATGTGTTGGTGCTCAGATTTAGTAAGGCAGTGGAGCTGATACATGAATATGTCCAATACGGCAGCTCTTTCTGGATAATTTATTCTGTAAAAGCTCTTTCTGGCATTAGAAAAGAAGAGAGGCAACTTGTAAGGCAGTTGTCTGTTCAGTGGCAATGGCAGGGAGTTCAGCAGTAATGCAAAAGTTAGTACTCTTGGCCTGAAGTATTGGTAAGAAAAACCTTCAAACTAGTGTTTGAAGCTGTGTCTTCGTTTTGAAAGCAGCTGACTGATTCTTCTGGGTTTTACATTTTCCTGTCCAGATGGGAGTCTTCTCCAGCCTTCAGTGCAGACAGCTTTTTGTTGTATTTAAGCTTTTGAATCCAGTGAAGTTGCGAAACCATTCTTTAGGTTGATTGGCTTTTGTGGTTGGCTAAAGTGCTGACAGTATCATTCAGTATTACTCAAAACAATGTATGAATTTAGTTAAAATCTTAGAAGCTAAGATATGCAGACATTTTTACTTTTTGTAATATCCATGTTTTTTAGAGAATCCTAAGAAGGTCACTTAGTTGACAAGTTAAATAAGCCAAACAGGAAATAGCAGGAACTTGAAAACTACTAGTTTGATTGGGAGCAAGCAATACAATCCCAGTATATTACTGCTTCCAGTATGCTGCCAACAGTAAACTAATGTCCTTGATTTAAAAAAAAAAAAGCTGTGTGATTATTTTCTGTGCAATATTGCAGTTCATAGCCTTCAGTCTTGCTTTTAAATTAAAGTAGGATTAACTTGTCACTTAAATGCATGTTGTAAGTATGTGTTGTTTTTGATTGTAAATATTCTCTAAGTAGGAAGAACCCTTTTTTCTTACAAAGAAAAATGACAATTCTAAGAGTGTTTCTTCTGCTAATGTTTCTGCTAACAAAAATTTTTCATTATGTCCTTGAAGCTTTAATTTTCAGTGTCTTCCTGTGTGTATTTGTAGAGGCAACAGCCAGCCAGAAGACTTTCTTGCTAACTAGTAAAACTGTTCTGTTTGGTTATGAGTTTTTTCCTAGCTGTAGCTTCCTTTTTAAGTAGACACCATGGAAAAGCTGCTGTCTGCTCTTCTACTTTTAATCTTGAGAGGTATCAGCAAAAAACTGGACGGTGGACCCTGTTACGAGGCTGAACTCTGTCCTAACAAGTCCAGCATACCTTAAACTTGAGTTCTGTTTTCTTCCTTTATCTCCACAAAACCATCTGTCTTATGAAGAGACGATCATAAACTTAGCATTGACTTTTAAGGAACCATGAACTGTTAATCTTAAGAGAAGTAAAGGCCAAAAAGTGGAAATGCAGGGAGCAGCGAGTGTTACCATGTGCTAAGTGCTAGCCAGTAGTTCTTGGGTCGTGTACTGTGACAGACCCTGCTTCATCAGCTTCGGTCACAGGAATGGGGGAGAAGTAGAGGCCCCGTTTTGTCCTTTGCTAAATTTTCCCTCCTTTGTTTTTCTAAATGAAAGCTGTGATGGTAATTAGTCCTGTCTCCTGTGTTTGTCTTAGGCAGGCAGAATTAGTTCCTGCAGGATACTTGCTTGAAAGAATTTGGCAATCAGAAAATGACTGCTCCATTTGGAGTCTCCAGTGAATGTGTGACTTCTTTTCAAGAGTGTTTCAACGATTTTTGTATTGCTATGGTCATTACTAAGTTTCAAAGATACTGTAAATGTAGTAGTCTTCTCCTTGGAATGGGGTCTTTGATTTCCTGGATGGGTCAGGCTTCATGGGGTATTTTGAAGACACCTGGTGTAGGAAGAATAAGGAAAGATCTTACTGTGCTTTCATACTAACCACAATTTTTTCTGTCCTCTTTTGGAGAGGGGATGTAAATTTTACGTAACTTGTGGTTTCAGTTTAAATGTTCAAAGCTTCATATTTGCATAAAGGTTTTGGGATCCCTTAAGTGTCCCAATTACACCTCTTCACAAGAGGTTTTCTCAATCCATAACCACTGTATTATGTGAAAAGAGGTTAATATCTTAATAAATTACCCTGCTGTGTCTGGAGAGCTCTGAGAATGAGATGTCATTTCTCTTCACTACTAATATAATGAAAGGTCATGCTTACATGACAAATCAATGTAGTAAACTGTAGAGAGAATTCCTTCATCCCTTCCCATATCTGGCTTTTTCTTGAAGTAGTAAAATAAGTGTTTCTTTTTGAAAGTGATCTTCTTTCCTTACCTGTCTTCTCTCACTTTTAAGGAAATGCTTTAAACTGTTCTGGAAGCAATTTTTCCATCTGGTACAGCTATAGATGGACAAACTCGTAGCTGTGTGATGTGTGCTTGTCACTTAAATTTACCTCTGACACTTTTTAATTGTTTGATACAATTGCATTTTAAGAATATGTTATGACATGCCTTTTCATGTTCTTTCACTCCCCAGAAGCACAGTTTCTGTAATTACATGCCAGCAAGCATCTCTTGTTATTCTATTATTTGGACTCTGGCCCATCAATATTTTGATGCAGATTAGATATCTCTTACCTAAAAGGAATAGTTTGTGAGTTAATGTGTCATGAAACAATCCAAGGTGTGCTTTTGCTGGTTGTTGAATAGAGCAAAGTTCAAGTTGAAGGGTTTCAGCGTCATCCTCTTCGTATTTAGTGATTCAGAGCCTATTAGGTCCAAGTTTGAAAGTTCATCTAAGCTTTTTAT
>NW_010559559.1:17806-33499 GCF_000687285.1 Phaethon lepturus | reverse complement strand
CGCTCTTCCAGCAAAATCTTCCTGTGAAGAAGTCTCAGGGACAAATCAACAGTGCCAGCTCTTTTTTGGCTTTAATGACAAAACTTACTGCAAGATAATATTGTAGTTGTCTGATTTGTTGAAAGGAATTGTAGTAGATAAACAGGAGATTGACCTGATTTGAGGTCCTGGGACTTATCATTAACTCATGGCAACCTGAAAGATGCTGATCAATACCTGAGTTATTTAGCTCTCGATTCTCACTAATTTCAGCTTGTTAATCCCACAGACTCTGGCCAACTGTTTCTGTATGTGCTTTGAAAAACTAATACTTGATTCTGCAAGTTTTCTTCAGGCCTCCGGTATTCCAGTTAATGAATAATTTAAGTTTTGAGGAGTATGAGGCTAGGGAAATAAAATAAATTTAGTTGACTAGAAAACTTGGTATTGCATGTTTGTGGCAGAAGAGGATCAATGTATTTGTTGGTAAGAAGAGTGTAACTTAGGTTTTTCTCATTCTCCATGATAGCCTAGATACAAAGCTTTAAAAAGATCAGAAATGTGAAAGCAGGAAGCTTTCTGAAAAACAGGCAAAAAACCCTCTTAAGCTGATACGTATAAGCAGTTTCTCAGCTTCAATTCAATTGATCAGTTGATATTTCTGTTAAAAAAAAAAACAAACAAACCAACCACCAAACCAACCACCAAACTTTGTAATTTCATGTGCTTTGTTGCCATAAATATGCTTTGAAACTAGCAAATAAACTTTCTGCTGTTTTCCCTCACTGTATGTATGGGAAGAGAAATACTGGTGGGTTTGAGGGTTGAGCAGGGACACTCTGGGGTTTTGTTTCCAGTTTTCGTGCAGTCACTTGGGATTACCTTCTGATGTCTAATGGACAACAGTAATTGAGTAATGCCACTTTTGAAGTATTTCTTATAGAAAAACAAGCGGAGATGGCATGTGAAAGTCTTGGTGTTGCATTTTTGGTTACCACTTCTGTGTAAACAAGGATGTGGAAAGTATTTTTTTGTTCCTTTTTGTTAGGTAGACCTTTCCAGCAAAAATTCAATTGCTGTATTTGTGTTTGAGTGTTTATTTCCATGAAGGCACAACTTCATGAATGAAAATTAATAAGTCTTTAAATCCAGAAACAGCAATTCTGATTATGCACTTGGCCTCCTGTATAACACAAACAAAAAATTTTACTTATGATTTTTTCCTGATTAAAAATTAATTGTAGTATTTCTGCTTTTTTTTTGTCAAGTGCCATGTCTCAAGAGCTGCACAGGTTCAACCCAGTCTCATGACACCCAAATTTTACCACTCGAATGCTGGAGAATAGTATTTCCATGCTACATGCCACAGAAACTGAACCTACATGCAGTGATTTAGTAAAACTGAAAACAACTAGCTAAGTATGGCGTAGAAGTGACTCTTTCAGCCTGCGTGGTAAATTCTTCCTGGTAATTTCAATGTCATTCACCTTAACCCAGTTGCTCAGCTCTCGTGATGTGCTCCTGCCTTGCAGTCTTACCCGTGGTTTTCATCTAGTGTTGCAGGAAAAAAAGCTCTAGACTCTCATGTATCTTGTATTTTGGTAAAGAAAACAGCTAAAAATAAAAAAAAAAGCACTGGGTAAAGCTGTTCATTAAACCAAAGGAAAAACATACTGGTACAAATTATATTGATTTGCACAGTAAAACTGGTGGAATAGGTGTTTGATTTAATTCTAGAGTGCTGGCAGTAGTGCTGGAATATTGGATATTATGAAAAAGGACTAGCCTTCAATCAACACTTGTGATTATCTTGAATTTTTTACTTTTTCAGGGGGAACACAAACATTCTCAGTGTGGGTTGAGACATTGAACTATCTAGTCATTTTACTGGTTAACAGTTGCTTGATCCAGGAGTTGAAAAAAGGGAGTTAAAAAACCCACAACCTACAATGGCATATTAAGGTGGCTTCCAAAACTTAGGTCTTTCCTGCTCTTGCCCACATGCACTGCATGTTTTACCCTGACCTTGACCTGCCAGGAGTGGCTAATCCTGAAGTGTTTGAATTGGTCTTTCACTTGATACAGCTGCTGGTATTTTGGGAGGAGGAGGTCTGAGATCCTGCTCTTTCAGAGGGAGAGGCTGGTCAATGGCTGACATCGAGAAAACCAAAGAGTTTAATACCTGGTCATGAGGAGAGGAAAGGAGTTGTCTGCGCCTTCACAGAAACGCTCAACTGATCAGATGACAAATGCACTAGTATCAGCAAAATGGGTAAAAATCCCAGGCTAGAACAGGAAAACAGAACTGAATAAAATGTCTTCAAACCCACTGGATCTGTTTTAACCGGACATCTTGTAATGGGGGGAAGGCACTATTTGAAAAGTAGAAAAGATGACTGAGAAATCACACCCATTAGAGGAAATGATTCTGCCTCTGTGCTGTAGTATTTCAAATGCAAGCTTCTATACTTGATAACAATTCTATGTACAATTGAAAACTACACATAAGAATAAAGTAATACAAATAACTGAGGAAATTTGATTACAGAAAACACCTGCAAGTGAATGAAGATGGGTTTGTATTGTCCGCTGCCCTTTCAAAGTAGAGTTCAGCAAAAGACAAAGGTTCAGCTATTTAAAAATCTGATTCCTAGTAACTACGAATGCATGCTTAGAGTTGTGTGGATATGTCCCAGTACTCTGCCCATTTCTGATTGATGCCACGAGACACTTTTAACACAGAGGGTGCCACAGCCTCGATGGGAACCTCTCATACAGCACTGAAGTTCTACAACCTGCCTTTCTATTTCTCTACGCCTTTTATATGTCATTTGTGATCTCATCCAACTGTTTTGCTTACCTGCCTTAATTTCCCAGATAATTATGGATAAATCTCCATGATGAAAAGTCTTCTGTGCCCCTCTGCCAATGCAGCTTAGAAAACCTGGCAGTGAGGGACGCATGTACGCATAGACACACAAGCACTTTTCTTGGATCATTTTACAGGGAAGTGTTGGGAGAGAGGAGCAGACAGAAAGGTATGTCTCTGAGATCTTGTATCATGACTGATACCCTGCCAAGTTGCTCTGGTCGCTTCCTGCCCCATGCACAGCAACAAAGCCTAACGTGGAGACCATAGCTGGACTACTCGTGGATGAGTTCCCATTGATTAGTTGCAGATCTAAAGCTCAGTTTTAAGGTAGTGCAAATATATTTGTGCTGGCTATCTCCTGAATTAGAAATATTAACTTTTTTTTAATCCCCTGGGTTAGGAAGCTTGAGTTTTGCTGAATTCAGCATCCTGAAAAGACAACAGTATCATGTGTCCTTAATTCCGTACAAAGGTTTTTCTGGTCATGAAATCATTTATAGTGATACTGGGTAGAGTCAGTTCTTTGAGCAATTTCTTATGCATTTGAGAGTAGATTGAGAGTAAATACAGTAAAAATTATTTTATTTTTTTACTTTATCATTTGTTACACAGCAAATTTAATATCCAGTCACTCCTGCTTGGTAGATGGCACCTTTTTCTTCCTGAGTTTTGTATGATTGATTGCTATGAATAAAGTTAAGCTTCATGGTAGGTTTAGGAAGGATATTGTAATGAAGTCAACCACAAGTTAAATAATACAAAGAATATGTGAGAGGCTACATAACAAAAACATACAACTTGACAAATTAAACAAGAACTCTGGAATTTTTTAGATGGGTGATATTTTTCGTGGAAGTGGGAGAAGATTACTGGAGCACTTTGTATAACATTAGAAATTGTCCCTCGAAGCATATTGCTACTGCACAATGAACTATATTTCATGCTCTAGAATAGACCTAATGTTACGAGATTCAGCTTAGGGTCACTGCAGAAATATCTACCTAATGGTTCACTTTACTAATTGCAGTCATTTTCCAGAGGATAAATTCGCTGCAGCAGATTATATTAACTGGACAAGTTCAGACCAGAACTTTAGCATGAAAAGGTCATGTAACTGTCAGCACAACAAAATCCACGAGGTGATGTAAAGTTTGTTATTAACCCACATAGTAAAACAGAAATAGCTTTATTTTATATTGATAGGTAATCCTGTTTTGCGTGAATTACTGTAGAGGAATAATGAATAGATAGAAGAGATAGTATTTGAATACTGTAGACATGCTAATGATACAGTTTCAGTAAAGTGACACTGGATTTGCTATACATGACAAATGTTAAGTAATGCTTGCTATGTGCGTTTCTGGCTTTCTTTGTCCTACGCCAAAAACAGATGTTGCAGCAGTTGACTCTAGGCTTTCTACAAGTTATTTGCTCATCCTTCACCTGTTTCACCAACAGTATGGTGATACCCCCTTTCAATATCCACTTTACATGTTCTTTCTAGTTCTGAGGTACATATAATTCCAGTCAATACTCAGATTATTTTAACTGTGATCACAATTAAGGGTCCCCTGAATTCTCTTAAATAAGTGTACCAAGGTAGATTTTTCTCAAAATGGCAAGAAAACCTCTGAAGCATGTGCATGTTTAAATCTTCATGCCACTACGTACTGTCTAGGTAGCTCATCAATATCTGGCATGCAGAAGATTTATTCCTGTGGTGCTCAGCATACAGTGGAACAGCACGGTAGTACTGTAAAATCATTTCAGGAGCGTGAGAGGAATCCACTGAAAACTTTGAGGAGCAAGTCTTTACAAAAAGCATAATATGCAGGAGAAAATAGTAAGTAATGAATCGACATTGTTCATAAACTCAGGGATTTATGTTACTTGTAACTGGGAATTACATGGAGGAGGAACGGTTGAGATGATCATAAAAGGAATGTTAACTCTGTGTTTTAAGGACAGGCACAAACATCTGTAGATCTACTTAAAACTTGCCAGTTCTAAAAGTTTCAAAATAAAGAAGACTTAAAAGAAGAGGTCTTTAAAACAGCCAAGACCTAGGTTGTAACATTTTTAAATGAACAGGGCACAACTAAAGATTTTAAATGGCCACGATAAAGACTTCAGATCGTGATTGTGTTTTAAGGTAGAGGAAAATCAGGCTCCAGACAGGCAATAGGGTGGCTTTGACTGAAGTCTCGCTGTGGAGAATAGGGTGATGTGCAGCTGATGAAACAGGCTGCCTGTTGTAATGTCGTCACTGTGACTTTTGCACCGCAACTCTTTTGTCATGCAGTTGTGTTATGGCGAAGTTATATGTGATAAGCATAGGTTTGAGTCTTACAGATAATATAGTGTAGAAATAGTCTTGAAAACAGGTAAACATCTTGTACATGGTGGTTCCCCAGAAACAAAATGGTAGGGCTCTGGGTTTTGCTTGTTAGAACGGCTAAGTGAAAACACAATATACACAGCATGCAGCCCTTCCAGCACCTGTCGCTTGGAGGTAAAATTCTAGTGACTTCATTCTAGTATAATTACTTTTGAATTTTTTGAGCCAATGTAAATTGGCTTTTTATAAGAAAAATTCTGTGTGTGCATCCCTGTGCATGCAGTCAAAAGGCAGGAGAAATTTGCAAGAGAAGTAGAAAATCAGGAAAATAATCTTCATAAAGTTTAGCATGGTGGAATTTCTTATCTGTGTGATTTAGGAAATGAGAGTCTCCAAGAATTTAGCTTATCAAATCTGATGTGTAAGACACTGTCTTTAAAGACTGGATATCATATGTAGAGGTGGAAGGAGTGACCTGTAACTGTTATTCTACCCTTTCCCATTTTTACTTACAACTTATTCAAGTTTCAGTAATTGAGGCTGAAATTTTCTGTGAAACTGCAGTCAAGGAGGAGTCGTGACGTCAACACAGCAATAAAACACACTAAACTCCTTCCAAAATCGGCCCCTGCAAACGTGGAGACTTTCACCCATCTCCATTTCCCTGTGCTCCAGTTCTCCCTCAGAGGGATGGTATTTGCTTCTTGATGTTAAGATAAATCCATGCATGTTTGTGTAGCGTTCTGTTAGTACGCCGATGAGTGGTATGATAAGGCTATGAGGAAATAAAGAACTTTGCATTTAGTGTATTGTTTGGGTACTGGTTGAAACAAAGCCTTGCTAAGGCTAGAATTGGAAGCATCACGGAGCAGTGGTATCAACCTTCCCATCTGCCGGGGGAGGCAAGCCCGAGCTGCGCACCTGAAGCACCGCCGCAAGTCATCGGACACTCTCAAAGCAAGTCCCTGCACTACTGCAGAGTCATGACTTTTGCATGCATTTAAGAATATCCTCCTCATTCTTCTTATCTCTGCTTTTTTTTATAGTGAGTGTTGAAAAAGTGGAATTAAAGGGACTGGCACACAAGAAGAATGAAAGAAATGTTGAATATTCCTTTGAGGTAAGTTTTGGGGTTTTTTGGGGGGTGGTTTTTTTTTCCCCCTATGAGAGGAGGGAGGATAATACTTAAGGTGGCGTTAAAGAAATTCTCAAACTATTGTTAGATCCCAGAAACTGGTCTCATGGAGCTCCTTTGGGATAGATGGTAGTCATATTTTTTTAATCAATGATTTGGAAGTAGTCATAAATGGCTGTTGATGAACATTTGTGGATGATGCAGAGATTGTCTGGTAAGTGGAACACAAGCAAAAAAAGTGTAGCAATTTGTGGCAAAGTATGTATTTAGGGGAAAATACCATGCCACACTTACAGAATAGTTATCTGTGTGCTGGAATGCAGAAGCTAGAAGAATTTAAGTCTTAATCTGGACAAAGGAGATTTTAGACTCTTAGGGCACTGATACACATAAGGGAAGAGAGGTAGGATGGTCATTTGTCTTTGCATTCAGCATTGAGGGGGATGTGAGACTGTGGCATATGGTTCAGGTGTTACTGGTTTTAAGAGGGCTGTTGAAGAGTACAGAAAATAGCTATAGAAATTATTCAAGGCTTGAGGAAAAAGGCATGTAGTGAGAGACTTAAAGAACGTGACTGAAAGATGACTTTCAGTATCACTTAAAAGCATTTTCAAAGGGAAGAAATTACGGTAAAGTGGGGGTTAATCTAGCAGAAAAAGGCATAACAGGAACCGTTGTCTGAAAATTGAAGCCAGACTCATTCAAACTGGAAGTGAGAATAGTTTCTTTGGAATGAGAGTGGTTAGCCACAAGCTGCTAGGAGAAGTGGCTTCCCCCCGTTTTTACGCAGGTTTTGGAGGTTCGGTCATTGCTCACAGTGTCTGTGGAGGGATGACTTCATTCTGTGAAACCTTGTGTTAATAGCGGAGACTGGATTCTGGGTGCTGATGGGAAAGAATGACAAACTGCTTTTCTCCCAGCTAGTTGGAACAACGTATTCCAAAATTCAGAATGCAAAGCCCAGAAAATGCCTTTGGTTTGCTTAATGAGGCAACAGAGCCAAACAGCTGATGAGAAAAGGAGAACCTGAAAGAATATGGGCAGTAGATTTTCAATTATCTACAACTTTTACCAAAAAGGAAAAGTTATTCTTTAAAACCACCACCCAAGATAGAGCATCAGTTCAGCATCGTCTTGTGATGTTGACAGCATTAACCTCTGCATGGCTTGATTCATGGATAATGTTCTGAAGTTTCTGAATCCCATGATTGTTCCAAATGATATCAATATTAGAAAGGATTTTTTCAAGGCGTTTTAAAAATCCCAATGAAGATGTCCTTGCTCATTGCAGGGAGGTTGGACTAGATGATCTTCAAAGGTCCCTTCCAACCCAAACTATTCTATGATTCTCTGCAGTTGTCTGGACTCCAGTTACATATTAGTATCTGTGATCTTTTCCTATTATAAATTTTTCTATAAATACCAGAAATTACTTTTACCAGTATTTCACTTGACAGCTTGTAACTGAAAGAACAGTACATGGTTTTGCTGAGCTAATAAATTGCTGTTTGCTGGGTTAGAAACCCAACTATTAAATGTTTTGCGTAGTAACTTGGGAATAGAAGGTCAATAGATAGAGCAGTTTAGTGTTTTCAGCATCGCTTTGCTATGCTATTGTTCCCTGCATTTATGGTTCATATTATTGTTTTATAAGTATTGAAAATTATAACAAGTTAGCAAAACATAAGTCATAACAAACGTCAGGTTATTACAAACCTAGAAAGAAAGAGAAATTTCTCCTACATTTTCTGAAATTTCTAATTAATTTAAAAATATCACGAAACAAAAAAAGGTACTCATTTATCACAAACTTTAAAAAAAAAAAAAAAACCACAGGCATTGTAAAACTAGAAACTTCTTAAGTTTTCTTTCTTCTTTTCTTTTTTTTTCCCCTTACTTTTTGTGTAACAGCTCTGCAGAGAGGAAATTCCTCCATTATGTAATATATTTTGAAATACTCTCCTCTCCCCAGTGTTTTTGGCAGCATTCTGACAGCTGGAAAAACTGTATATGTTTTTAGTTGTCATTGAAACTAGTGTCATGTGAGAAGATGGCCTCCTGATTCCTAAATGCATAAAACCAGCTTCTTCCCTATAGAACTGCTGAAGATCCATATGCCTTCCAAACGCCTTGAATAGATATCTTAAGTCTGAAGGGACTTACTGTTGGCCAGTCTCATGCTGATATTCTTCATGCCAAGAAATCCTGACTCTTGGCTCAGTTAAACTAATCATCTACCGACTGATAAATGCCTCTGTACCTAAGGACGTAATGACTTAATACAGAAAGCATATGGGAAGAGATACTGCACTATTTCTTTTTTCTAGGGCATATACAAGATGGTGTCTAAAGAGCGTAGCTAGAGCAGTAACTGCAGCTTTCATTTCTAAGGTTTTGCCTCTTTTTGCAGTGGGGTGATTTGCTGCCATCTTTGCATTAACTTTGCTTGGCATATGGAGTTGATGAATTATAAATAGGCAGTGTTGTGCTGTGGTGAGTTATCCGTATTGTACATCAGATTCTACAAACCAGCTGTTTTCTTTAACAATAAGAAAAAAAATTTCCATTACTTAGTAGTCTGTTCCTTAATAGTGGATGTCTGCAGTGTGCAATGGCTGTGTAAACTATGAAGTGCTTCTTTAAGCATTCAGAATAGTTGTTAAGTGTAGTAACAGCAACAATCAGGCAGCGAGGGAGGACTGAGTAATAGTTACTTGTGCACAAAAAAAGTTTTTCCTTATTGATGTCACACGTTACAAACTTTCCTGCAGTCTCTGGGGGACATTTGATACCTATTAATGATCTTTTGGAACCAAACTTAAATCCCTGGCTATTAGTTACTAAGCTGAATACTTTTTACTTCCTAAGGTCCTGTGGTCTGATTCTTCAGTGACGTTGGTAACCAAATCTTCCGCTGAAGTGACTGAATTTATTTCAAAGGTAAAGGCAATATGAAAAATCCTTAGAAAATGGAGAGACGTTTTGTCCCTATATGTAATTTTGTTCAATGACATTTTTCAAAATGTACTGAGATAATACAGATGGATTGAATTTTATGAAATGTTTGACTTCTAAATAGCTATGCCTTGAATCTCATATGAGTAACAAGTCTTCTTTTCACTTATTATTTGTAATATCCTCCACCTTTAGCTATCTCAGTTGTATCCAGAAGAAAACTTGGAGAAGTTCATTCCTTGCCTAGCTGGTCCAGATTCATTTTACCTAGAACGGAACCACATGGACCTGGAATCGGACCTTAGGTATGCTGGGTTTTTTGTTGTGGTGTTTTTTTTATCTTGCCACTTGGCTTTTTTCACCAAGTAGAAGAAAGAAACAAGAAATAGGAATATTATGTTCATATTCTAAATTGCTTTCAAGAAATTAGAGCCTGATCCTAAGCATTATTTCTTGATAATCTACTAATTCCAGTGCATAAGTATTTTTCAGGCATTCTTTCTTCAAAGCTACAGATGGTAATAATATTCTGTATTAAGCTTCCTGGAGAATTGACATTTCCTCATTCCTTCTTAAAAACAAATAGAGGATCATTGGCTTTGCAGAAGCTTGGTTTGGGCTCAAAAAATAGCCAAAACTGCTTAAAAAAACCCCCAAAACTCATGAAAAAATAGTTGCATGAATAGTCATTCTTCTGTATTGAGGGATGGATTTTAGGGATTTCCCCCCCCCCCCCCCCGCCACCCTTTCACAGAGCTTTTTGTCTCAGTTGTTTTAGGTTGTCATGGTATTTATTTTACTTTTAAAAAGGTAGCTATGTCTGTATATATATATTATAGCCATTAACAGCTAAGAAATTTTTGAAGCCTTAGATAGTACCTCCACACATTATCACAAATCACCTGGCCATTATCTAATCTAAAACATCATTTTAAAAATCATCATCTGTGACAGGTCACCTCAGTTCTCTCTTTCTAAATACTGAAATAGTTTTGCTAGGAAAATTTGAGGGACTTAAATTATTTTCAGCTACTACTGTCTGTATCTATGCAAAGTATTAAATGACATTTTAAAATACTAATTAACTTGTATTAGCGCTTCTGTTAAACACCTATTTTCCTTAGGTCAAGACAGACTTTTGTCCACCATTGGCAGAGCCATAGTGGATATTGTTTTTCCATGGTCAGAGCCAGCAGGTGCATGCCTAGATTATTTTCATGGCAAACAACGTTAACATTTCAGACGGTCCCTTCTGTGCTTTGAGGATCACAGCCTATTGACGATGAGAATTAGGGAGGGTAAGACAGAATGCATCTTGCTCCTGCTGCTGTGTAGCTAGCAACAGTCTCTACAAATCTAGGTTAATAGAGCAGCAATCTGCGTTTACACAGCAACGGTTATATCTTTGGAGCAGAGAAAGAAGCTGCTCTGTTAAGTGCTACATATTTGAAAAATTCACAAATGAACGGTGCTTTTTTAAGGTGGAAAGCACATTTGTGTCTGTGTATAGTTGAATTATTTTTTAGTCAAAGACTTTTTAAAAATACAAAAGATATGGTCAAAACAATTTTCTATACGTTTTCAAATCTATAGAAGATTTGGCAAAAGGCAGTTGAGCTTGCATGACAATGAGAAGTTTAGTCATGTTTATAGAACATACTTTATACATTGCAAAGTTTTAGGAGATTGCCATTTTTTCCCCCAAAAGAGGGACAGCAATCCCAGGGAAAATGTGACATAAGTTTTACAGCCTTTTTCCCTACACTGCCAGACTCTGCATCTGCTGTTTATCTCAAAGAGGAGAAAACTAAATAACAGATATATCTATATTTTATGGTCTTCAGGTTCATGAATTTGAAAGAAAATTTTCAAGTTAAATTTGCACATTTTCTGCCTTACAAGTGTTCAGTGTTCCTAAATTAAGCATCTTTACTGAAATACTAAACAGAGTGAAAGCAAGATAAGGGTAGCACGTGTTTTGAGTAATAGTGAGAATAAGAATAGCCGTATGTTTCAAGTCTACTTTGAATCATATTTGTGCGGTGTTATTAATTTGAAAGGTCTTTTATGCTTTAGTTTCAGAATTTCCAATTCAATTTCAAAATTTCATGTACAGTCTACAATCATGATTGCATAGGCAGCTGTGAATCAAATATAACAGAATGGGGGGGTTGGTTTGCTTTTGATGAACATGCAGGTATTTGGCACCATTACCTTCCCATGTGGTGAAAAACGACCACGTTAGAAAGTTCTTCAGCACTTCATCTCCTTCACAGCAACTTCAGAATTCAAGTAAGTTTAAATAAAGCTTCAAAATTATTTTTTTGTACTGATGTATGTTTCATAAACTGATGCCACTTGTAAATTCTGTTCCCTTGCTTTTAGATCCTGGCAATGCCTCCCTGTATAAAGTAGGAACTACGCTGGGAACATCTGGAAGGTGAAATGTTTATTTTGTTTACATTTGTTCTGGTTAGTTGTAAAATCTCATGACATAGGTAATTGGGGATTTATGTGCATCTACACTTTCAATTTTAAGAAATTCTAGCCTTAATGTGTGATCTGTCCAAAACAGACAAATGGTGAGAATATTGGTGTAAGGTACTGCTAGCGTTCCTAGTGTTGTCATCTGTTCATTCTTTATATGCCTTAAGAAAGAAAACACATCTTGTAATAATAACTGCAAGAGCTCAGTACACGTAATTGCCTGAAGAAAAGTTTTGCAGCGAGTTGATCGCAAAGACAGCAAAACTTAGGTAACACACAGTTTGCAAGTGAAAATATAATGTGATATAATTACTGGAAATGGAAGATAGAATTCAACTTCAGCTTCAAAAATAAAGAATATAAAATGTAATTACCATTGGACCAAACTTTCTGGCATTGTGGCAGAATCTCTTGTCATTGGCGGTTATAAAATCGGCAGTGGCTCTCTTGTCCAAAGAAATGTGTATACTCAGGCAAGAACTTAGGGAAACCTATTGACCAGTGTTATATAGGAGATAAGATCAGACAATTGCAGTGTTCCTGTTGGCAGTAAAACCTGTGAACATCCGTTCTAAGCAGCCTTTCTCAAAATGTTTAGAGGTGTAACTACTAATTGGCATTAACACTTCAATGCTGAGCAGTGGCGAAGGATGATTTCCTTGTGATCTGCTGCTTATACTGCCTAAATCGTAATAGTCTCAATCACATACTTAAAAGGAATAATGATCATCCGAATTATAGGCACCAATCTGGTCATCTCTGGTGTAAGTCTTCGTGCGCAAAGGGAGACTAGAGCATCTCTGAAAGGATTTTTTTCTCTCTACAGCAGATTTGAATGTTTTCTTGTACAACAGGGGTTTTCCTTTCAGAGGGAGGAACAAAACCTCTTCCAGGGCAGGTAGAAATCAGCCTTGGGAAAAGAAGGAAAGAAATTCTCTTGCCTTTTATTAGAATTGAAGAAGCTCAGAACTCATTCTCTTAAGAGGCAATTCTCATTTTCTCCAATAAAAACCAGAACCCTCCAAGGAGCCAATATCGTGGGTTATTTTGCCACTTCCACATGAAAAAAAAAAACTTCCACAGGATTATATTTGAGCTTCTTTTCTTATTAATAATGCAAAGCAGAACCACAGCCATTCTCTGTAAACCTTTTTCAAATCACAGAGAGGTACTAGAACATACGTTATCTGTGATTACAGAAGGAAACCTCTGCTTACGCTGAAGATAAGGATTACTATTTGCCATAAAGTGCACTGGTTTTCTTGTGCAACAGCACAGGACAGCATAGGTACAAATCTGTAACTTGGATCAAACAGTGCAGGTTTTACCAGAAATCCTGAAAGTGGTAGATTTGTATGGCCACAGTAGCTGAACTCTGAGTGACACAGATTCAGTGTGCTAAATCGAACTATGTTGCTGTTTTGCAGACCTATATGTGGAGTGGCTGGCATTCAGTCTTCTCAGAATCATGTTCAGCACTCGGCTGCCGCTCCCGTTGCACTACCCCACTGTTCCCACGCAGGAGGTACTGGCTCCTCGCTGGCCTATCGCACACAGATGGACACCTCTTCTTCACCCATGTTAATGTCTTCCAGTCCACAGACCCCTCAGACACAGGAGCAAAACGGGATCTTAGACTGGCTCAGGAAACTGCGGTTGCACAAATACTATCCTGTCTTCAAACAGCTCACGATGGAGAAGGTAGGGCAGTAGATTAAGAAAAGGGAGCCAGCTTTTAAATTATCCTCATTCTCTAGTGCGGAGAGAGAGGCTGCGAACATCTGCACTGAGAATTGCAGAAGTTATTGGCAAATGCTGTGAAGGTTTGCACTCTCTTGAAGCAATAATATTTTGATGAAAACCTTCTTTCTATTTTTGATCTGTGTTGTGTCCGGGGCCTGGACTATTCAACAGCTGCTGCCTGTTTCGGAATTCTTCACCAAGTGCTTGAAGATCCAACTTGCATGCTGTCTTAGGAGCTCTGCTTTGACTCCCTGTTCATCCCTTTGATGTGCTGTAGATAACTAAAATTTGTTGATTTTTTTTTTTTTTTTTTTTTTTATTTTTATTTCTGCTTCTTGACCGATTTTTCTCCAACAATATTCGGTTATCCTTATTTTAAAAAATAGATTCACAGCGATTTCTGACACAAACATTAGCGTGAGCACGTACCTGCAAGTGAATAAGCGGTTTTTGTTTTCTGCAGAAATTGTGTGGAAAAATAATCGCTTAAGTATTTAGTAAGAGTCGCGAATGATACCGATGTGTGCTGGATTTCCTCTAAACAGAGTACTTTCACAGTATTTACCCAGCTCCGCCTGTAAAATTCATGTCCTCCTAACTGTTAGCCTTGAACGCCCTCCAGTGGACTAGGTGCTTATGTTGAGCGAGGTGTAAATTGGCATGGTTTTGTGCTGGTCATGGTATGTTTTATGTATTTAATTACAGTCTGTTACCAGAGTCTTCTGATTTGATTTTCTTCCCTATGTGAGGGGAAATATATAGTGGGTTTTCCCTTAATAAAGTAGCAAAACTTGTGCATATTCTAGTGTGGTTTAAAAAAGCATGCATTATTATGCATACTTTGCTGGCTTTAATTTTCATTATATTCTATTATAAATATATAGTTTTATTTTCATATTCTATGTCTATTTTATTATAAAATTTAATTTTTGAGTATATTTTCCAATTAAACTGGTGAGATGACTGCACATTGATTTCTGTGTTAAATGACACACCTAGGAAAACTAGAGTGATTTTGTAAGAGAACCAGATTCTTAAACTCATTTATAGCACAGAGTTCTATTTTACACGGATTACTTCATCTTTATTGTGAATAGGTAATAAAAGCACACACCTAATTAAATTTAATCTACAGATGTTCGTTCTTTCATCCCAGTCCCTCACACTTCTATTCTGCTCTGATCTATAATTTAAAACTGGAGTAGAGAGCTTCTTTGAATTAACGTATGTTTAAAAAATGGCTTTCGAGTTGCCATTCAGAATTGATCTTTACTGAAAAGATAAATAAGACCTTTTCAGGCTGTAAAACTAAGCACACATTTTTTCTTTACAAGTTTCTGAGTCTTACTGAGGAAGATCTGAATAAGTTTGAGTCCCTCACCATGGGAGCAAAGAAGAAGCTCAAGACCCAGCTAGAGTTGGAGAAGTAAGTGGCAGGGAAAAACTGTCTTTTTAAGGTCGCAAGATATTTTAATTTAAGATAATTTAATTTAAGATAATAACATTTAGTGGATTGTTTAGTGGGCTTTGTCTGTTTCAGTTTCATTCAGAAATGGGTTTATCTGTTGTTGTGCTTTAGCCAGTTTGTTTCTTCATACATTTCTCCATCACCCTATAGAGAAAAATCGGAGAAACGGTGCCTGAACCCCACAACACCTTCTTCAGTTACCAGCAGTGGTGTGGCAAGGGTTCCCCCTACTACGCATGTAGGGCCTATCCAGAGTATTCGTGGCAACCATGCTGCAGGTAAGAAAGAGGAGCAGAGAACACTGCTAGACAACACTAGTGCTCTCGGGGCTGAGTATGTCCTTGTGCAAGGACATACACGGGTTTTTCATCAACCTGTCGTAAGCTTTATTTTCCAAAATGTCATCGGCTTAATAGGGAGCAATCAAAAAGTCCAATTCGTGTGTATACGGACTTGCAATAAAAAGTAGCTTCCGCTTCATGGCTTCCCTGTGAATGGCCAGCCACGCTACTCAGCGAGTCTTACGCCTCCAGACTCCTGCTTCTCGGCCAATGCGTATCCCTGTAAATCTTGAGCATCACTGTATGTTAGACGGTGTCATGAAACAATTGTAATTGGGTCCTGTCAAGTAGGTGTTTCCACTCTTGTTTGCATTCCCTGATTGCTCGCACACCCTTTATCCACAGAGCTGCGAGTGGATGTGGATCAGCCAGCCC
>NW_010559559.1:16627-17775 GCF_000687285.1 Phaethon lepturus | reverse complement strand
GGCAGCTCTGCCGAGTACTCCAGCTCTTCTTCCAGCCCCATGGGGATCCAGACAAGGGAGGAGAGCTCGGACAGCGCCGAGGAGAACGACAGACGTAAGCAGAAGCAACCAAAGAGGGTGCCTGTGTTGCCCAGCTTTGTCTAGTGAAGCAGCTGTATTTATAGATGTTTCTGTCCCTAGGTTTAGAGATTCACTTAGACGGTTCAGAAAAGGAGAAGCCAGTGATGTTACTGAATCATTTCACTTCGAGCTCTGCCAGACCCACGGCTCAGGTCTTACCAGTGCAAAACGATGCAGGCTCCAATCCGTCCGGCCACCACGCTCTGCCAATGCAAATGATGTCAGCGGCCTCTACTCATATCACCCCCATTCGGATGCTAAATTCAGTGCATAAATCAGACCGCGGCAATGCAGACATGAAGCTACTTTCATCGTCTATGCATTCACTTTTATCTTTAGAAGAACGAAATAAAGTTTCTCCTGGACCCAGGGGCAGCATAAAAATGGAAAAGAGCTTTGGAAATACAGTGGTGGATGTAATGTCTGCATCTTCTCCCCACCAGCCCTTGCAAGTGCTTTCAGGGGCTGCTGAGAACAGTTCACCTACATCTACTATTAACTTTGGTCCTCGAGCCAAAGTCGTACATGCTTCGACTCTGGACAGAGTGATAAAAACAGCTCAGCAGCCAGGATTAATAGTAGAAACGAGTACTGCTGCCACTGTAACATCCAGCACGGTCTTCCATGTGGCTCGTCCACCCATCAAACTCCTGGTGTCTTCGTCTCTTCCTACTGATTCTGCCATTGCCGGACAGACTTCCTGCTCCAGTAATATGCAAATAACGGTGTCCCCTGCAATAATAAATCCCCGGACTGCTCTGTACACAGCCAACACCAAAGTTGCCTTTTCTGCAATGAGCAGCGTGCCAGTGGCGCCAATGCAAGGCAGCTTCTGCGCAAACAGTAATGCAGCCTCCTCCAACAGCCACCCCTCCACGTCATTTGCAACCATGGCGAATTTGCCCAGCTGCCCCGCACCCAGCTCCAGCCCCACACTCTCATCTGTTGCTGAGAACAACTTCTACAGCAGCAGCAGCAGCAGTAGTAGCAGCAGCAGCAGCAGCAGCGGGTTCCCCGGGGGGACCCCC
>NW_010559559.1:8535-16596 GCF_000687285.1 Phaethon lepturus | reverse complement strand
AAAACCCCCCCCCCCCCCCCCCCCACCGGCGCCAGCCGCAGCCGCCCGGGTGCATGGTGTGCAGCTCCTGCGGATGCAGTGGGAACTGCGGTTCAAGTGGAATGACCGTCAGCTACGCTAACTATTTCCAGCACCCATTTTCAGGACCTTCAATGTTTACTTTTCCATTTCTGCCCTTCAACCCTTTGTGTAGTAACGGCTACATCAACACGCAGCAGTACAACAGCAGCACGACTTTCCCCGTGGTCCACACCGCTTACAACAGCGGTATAGCACCGGACTCCGTAATGACTGGGCAGTCAACGTTTGCGGTACCGCCAATGCAGAACTTTATGGCAGGGACCGCAGGGGTGTATCAGGCACAGGGAATGATGGGAAACAGCAATGGTTCAAGTCACAAAAAAAATGGGAATCTCTCCTGTTACAACTGTGGGGCCAGTGGTCACAGAGCTCAGGACTGCAAACAGCCTCCGATGGATTTCAATCGACAAGGTAAAAACAGGTGGAAGGGCTGATGTGGGCTGTGGCTGACACACAGAGCTTTGCGTTTAGCCAAGGGGAATGGCTGTGTCTACCCCGAAGGCAGGAGGGGAGTCTGGTGGCAGTGCTGTATCCTTTAATTTCTGACTTGCATAAAAAACCCTCTCATTCTTATCATAGAATCATTAAGGTTGGAAAAGACCTCTAAGATCAAGCCCAACCATCAGCCCAACACCACCATGCCCACTAAACCATGTCCTGTCTACATGGTTTTTGAACACCTCCAGTGATGGTGACTCCACCACCTCCCTGGGCAACCTGTTCCAATGCTTGACCACTCTCTCCATAACGAAATTTTTCCTAATGTCCAGTCTAAACCTCCTCTGGCACCACTTGAGGCCATTTCCTCTCGTCCTATCACTAGTTACTTGGGAGAAGAGACCAACACCCACCTCACCATAACCCCCTTTCAGGCAGCTGTAGAGAGCGATAAGGTCTCCCCTCAGCCTCCTCTTCTCCAGACTAAACCACCCCAGTTCCCTCAGACTCGTCAGACTTGTGCTCTAGACCCCTCACCAGCTTCGTTGTCCTTCTCTGGACACGCTCCAGCACCTCAATGTCCTTCTTGTAGTGAGGGGCCCAAAACTGAACACAGGATTCGAGAAGTGGCCTCTTGAAAGCTGGTGCTTTTGAGCTATATTCACAAACATTGAAACTTCACTTTTGTGCAGACCCAACCCAGGGCTGGGGCCCAAGGAAGGCCCCGGCTCAGACCTGGGTGCTCTGTGGGCCTTGTGCTGCTTTCAGGGAAGGAGGGAGCTGCTGCAGGCAGGCTGCAGAGGAATGGTTGTTGCTGCTTATACCTTGTCATCCAGGTCATCTTTGGTTGTAATTGCAAGTTCCCCTGGGAGCTTACAAACTGAACATCTCTGTTCCCCCTTTCCCTTCCTCCCCGAAATAGTCACCTGAATGACAAATTACTGTTGGAGAGAGTTGAAATCCTTAATTCAACAACTAAGAGAGAAACGCTAGTTTACTGAGAGCGTTTTTCTAGTCCCATTTTTTTTTATTTTGATATTTTGTTGAGATAATTTGCACGTTGTATAGGCTTAAAAAATTAAATACGAACTTTTGGCTGCAGCGAACAACACTGAGGTCTTAACATTTTACATCATGTCTTTAGTGTATGTCTGCATTTGTTTTTATACAGTGGAGACCGGGTCTCAAGTATTTGACAACTATAAATGACAAGTGACTGGTTTGGTAACTAATTAGTGGAGTTTCTGTGGCTAATATTTTGATAGTGGCCAATGGGGAAGAAGCGATTCTGCCTCATCAGTTCTAATTTGGAGAACTTCAGAAGCGTAGTGTGCCGTCTTTTCAAGCTGAATTTAATTTTATTAACTAAGCTTCCACTTAAACTATCCCAAATGAATTTTTGCCAGCCCTAAAAGTACATCTAAGCCGGTGACTTTTACTGTGTAATTTATAATTTGATTTTCCTTTCTGCCAGCTGCAGACATGTGCTTGTCAGCCTCTTCTGCAGCTTCACCCACGGCACTGCAAGCTGGTGTTACACTGTAATACTGCATTACGTGTCTAATAAGAAGCAGGTTGTTTTAGAAAGTTCCGAGATGTAACGGATGTGAGAAGGCTGATGTTTAATTCTTTTGTTTCCTCTTCCGCAGGTACGTTTAGGCTGAAATACGCTCCTCCCTCTGAAAGTCTTGACTCCACAGACTGATATTTTATCATCTGGCAAGAAAATACTGTAAGCCATGGAGATCTAAGGAGATTGAAATACAAAACTGAGACGTCCAGTTGCTGTTAAGCTTAATGTATTTTTTAATCCAAAGGTGCTTTACTTTATTAGACTAGGTAGAAAATCTAGCTTAGGGGTGCATCAAACCCATTTTTGATTGCCAAATTCAAGCTTGGATCATGTTGTTGGAACTTCTGACGACGTGTCATAGGACCGATGCGTACTGGATGGATGGTGGAACTGGCCAGCTGCATTTTCTGTTGCAAGTACAACATCCAATGTACTTTTTTTGCTGGAGAATGTTGCCATATGCAGACTTTCTAAGGTGAAACATCTAACTCCAGGGCAGCTACATCCTGAAATGGAAGCTGGAGGCTGAAGGTTAGGAGTGGCCGTTCGGCGGAAGGACTTTGGCACCTCTGGGCTAGGTAAAATGTCTACTTTTTTTCAAAAGTGATCAGGCACTAATCTCTGGGATTTTTAAGGATTGCACTACAGAAGAATGTAAAACTCTTCAAGCTTTCTGCACTTTTAGCAGACAGTGTCACTCTGAGACCAGTGCAAGAGGCAAAGAAGTTCCAACTTTTAAAAATTGGCACCAGCAGGCTATGTGACTTAACTACACAATAAAAATCTTAAGTAAGTCTCTCCTTTCCCTTCCAAAAGAACACACATGGCAGTTTCGGTTCCTTCTGGAAACAAACTTGTGCTTCATTGTCTCACTTATTACTAGATAGTGCTGGGTTCCCAGCAGTGGAATAAACTTAGTTTCCAAGGGTCCAAGTCCCAGAGACTCCAGAGTCATAAAGGCTTCAACGATATTTTCCTGTAACACACGAAACAACCTTTACGTCCTGTTACTGTATATAGGTCTCTTTCACAGAAACCTTATTATTCTGCTTTTGTAAATGAATTTTAAACCATCCTAAAAACAAAAAAAAGAACTCTGGCAGCAGAGTTTGTAAGCTTTTGCTTTACTTTATATAAAAAAAAATCCCTTTGACTCCTACCCCAAGGCTTTTGCTACAGGATTCAGAAGTGGTAGAAGTCAAACTTGTAAAAGGTAGTAAACTTCATTATTATCAAGACTTTGAAGGATTTATTGTCAGCCTCCTTCGTTGCAATAGATTGTAGATGACTAGCTTTGGTGTTAACTACTTAGCATACATAATTTGTGGGTGAGAAATCTAAATTAGGACTTGAGAGGAAGCCAAACAAATCTTGAACTGCTAATTTGAAACAGTTTGGTCCTGTCTGGTTGAAAGAAGATACTAATCCTCATGGCTCACCCGAGGAATTTGACAGCATTAAATGGGTGAGGCCTTCTCTTTAAAATGTCTGACATAGAGATATTTGCATACTGTAATTTGGAAGACACCTTTAAAGTCTGAAGCCTTGTTTACACTTGGATGTATTTCTTACACCAGTTTAAACCACACCAGGATGAATAGTATGTGTAGTGGCGCAGCTTTCGCTTGGAAGCGAGGGAAGTCATATCCGAGAAGGAGGTTTTGAAGTGGTGCAGAGCTGCCCCGAGGAGATCAGGCCTTAGCAGTGAAACGTCCGTGTGAGGGGGTAAACGCGGTAGCTTGACAGTTGGGACCTTCCTGTACCTTGGTCATAGGAAAGAACGTTCTGGGCCATCTTTCAGTCCTGCTTTCTCAGAGGGCGGCCGTCAGCCTCGCCGGGGAGGCCAGCAGGAAAAATGAGCATCACCGGAGAGGCACGGTAACATGAGATGGTGAGAAACCAAACTCAGTCCAGGTAGCGATCCGCAGCTCAGAGTAGATTTGGCTTTATGGAAACCCAAATCTAAATTTGCATAATGTTTGGTTTAAAAAAAAAAAAAAAAGTATTTTTTATTCCTATGCAATGGGGAAAAAAAAAAACCAAAAAACCAAAATCAGATTTCTGTATTCTTGGCCCCGCTCACACACCCCGCAGTATTGCACACGCTGCTGAAATGCTGCCGTTCGCTCTGCCTGCGTTTGAGGAGGTTACCTGTATTCTGAGGAACAACCTTCAGACCTACAACACTAAAGTGATGAGAACTGACAATGCAATTTCCTTTGCCTTAATGAGCTCAAGACAATGGTAGGAACAGTCTGTCATACTGTATTACGCTGAAGGAAATGTGCAGTTTTCAGTGACAATGTTTACTATGTACAGCTTTGAGGGTCTCTCCAGTGGCCTGGAACATGTGCTGAAAGCCAAACCTTAACGTTAATTTTTTTTTTTTCACTTTTTTAAACAATATTTTAAAACTGAATTGTATTTAAATAAACTGTATTTCAACACAGATGCAAGTGTTAAAAACCCTCTCAAAATAGCAAAAATCAACAGCAGGAAAAAAAAAAAAATCTGTACCAGTTGTAGTTTGTTTTAATGCCTGAGGCTGGGCACAGTCTCATCTAACATTCATCACAGAGTCGAAACGATAACAAAAGGACTGTAAAACTGAACTTCTGTCCAGCAAACTGTTTCATTCCTTTCTTCAGAGCTTTCTTTGGGATTGTTTCCTTTGTGTAGAGTTAAGGCTGATGTTTTTTAAAGTGGCTTATGTGTACTTCTAGGTAACGTTTTTAAATGGTGAAGTCTGGTTTTAGAGTAAGTTCAAATTCAGAAGTCTTGAGTACCTTAAAGCAACACGAGCGTAAGAGAGAAATGTTTGATGAGCCAGCAGCAGCTGCAGAGCCTTCCCTAAATCAGAGCGAGTTGTGGCTTCAGATCTGCTACTGAACGCTGTCCACTTTGTACCAAGAGCAACCAAAGCTGGTAAGTCCAAACAGAGCACTTCAGTTCCATAGAATAATCCTTAATCTGTTTTTAAAAGGCACAAATCCATCTTTTCTCCCCCAAAAAGGCAGCTTGTTTTAGTAGTTCCAGCTTCAGTGGCTGAAAGAACCAGTTCTTAAACCTATTTTTGTACATTGGAAGATGGAGATTTCAAAGAATGCTATTTATTCCTATCTTTGTCCTAAAAGTATAAAAAGAATTATTCTCAAAATGGATTTTACTGTGGAATAGAAATGATTTTTAAGCGTAAGATGGAAGGGAATTGCAGGTCATCTCCCTGCAGGGGCACAGAGTTCACAACGAGTCTTCCCTCGGGGGAGTGAGCGACGTGCGGTGCGGTTTCAGAAGTGTTTTCAGAAGTGTTTTTTTGGTGATAGAAAAACTCAAAATAGGATGGAATTTCCAGCAAACTCCTCCTTGTGCTGGCAGTCTGCAAATTAAGCATTAATAAATATGCCGGCCTCGACGTTAAACAGTAGGAGTGCGAAGAGGGAAACCTCATTTTAGCAAGCGAGGTATTGATCAGAGTTCCACGATGCTTTTCCTTAAAACAGCATGTCACACTCCACTTTTTGTGAAACTTTTTCATACCATGGTCATTAACTCTTGGCAAATTAAGCACCAGACTTCCAAAAAATAATGGTCTAACACTAGACCTTTACCGTTACCCAAAATTCTGTTTCGTGCTGTTTCTCGCTGGCAAGCTTCAGGGTGAAGGTACTCAAAAATTAAATGTAGTCTGTGGTATTTGGCAGAGCGACACGCCGCCCCAAAATAAAAATGACATCAAGTGAAACCCCTGCACGTGGGTTAGCCGTCTGTTTTTTAACTGGAGGTCACGGACACTTGGAGCTGTGGATTCGGGGTAGTCTAGACCACCTGCTAAGTGAGATGGATGTGGGCAAATCTGGAGAGAAATCCATGGAACCGAGCACTGGCAAGAGTCTAGAAAATGCTTTTGCTGGCTGAGGCCCCGTAACACTGCCCACTGCCCCTGCCCACCGCCAGCTCCTGTCATAAACCCTTGGAACTACCTGTTTGCGCTCTTAAATTCTTCTTGGGTAAGCAAAAAACGTGTTGGTACTGAGGCAGAAAGCAAATCCTGTGTGTTCTCAAGTGCAGATTAACAGCTTCTCTTGGACATAACTTTCCACTAGGAATGAAGGAAACTCCTGCTCCCATTTGAGCCATTTCTTTTACTTCGGTCAATTCTAGTATTACAAATTGTGCATGTAACTTTATAAATATTTTAAATAGTTTTGTAAATATTTAATATTCAGCTAATTTGATTTTGAATTGTAAATGTCAAGTATTCTGGTATTGGGATTTTTATGTTTTATTATACTTTGTTAAAAGTAAAATTGTACATTTTTAGAATGTTTTTATCTGAGTAAATTTAATGTATGGAAAATAAAGAGTTAAACAGAATCCCTTCCTAGTTTTTTAATTTAAAGGGGCTTCATTTGTGTGGGGGCTTCCCCAGCTTGGCACTTATCAGAGACTTTGGGGTTTTTTTTTAAATTCCCTTTATTACTTTTGCTGTCTCTCTACCTGCAGACACCTGCTTCTGAATCGCTCTCCTCCCCTTGACTCTGCTCCTGGCTGAGCCGAGGAAGCTGAGCTGCCCCCAAAGGTTTGCACTTGCTGTTTGTTACCGAGAGCGGCTGTGGCCTGACTCCAGCTGCCTACCCAAGCCCGTTTCATGGGGAAAGGGGAGCCGGAGGGAGGATGAGGAGGGAAGCTTTGCGCCCTGTTCTGTGGGAACGTAGCAGCTGAGCCTCCGGGCTCTGCTCTGCCACCTTGCCTGGCCCCTCACACAGGTCTGCGCTGAGTGCAGAGGAAGCCTCGGGTTGGGGTAAGAAAAAGGAATTGCCAGCTCCCTGCATCCTTCAACCTGTAGCCGGTGCCTGGGGTCGCTCCTGACAAGCAGAGAGCTGCTCTCGAGAGCATCAGGGTCCGGAAGCCCTGAGCAGGAGCAGAAACAAAACCGTGATATGGTAACCCCTCCGTCTACCCCGGTCCGTACCCAGCTAGAGAGCAGAACTGTTTTACAGGGCGATGACACCTCAAATTCCTCCTCCTGGAGGGTGGTAGCTCCCTCTCTGAGTTGTTAATCACGATCGATATCGGAGGGTTCAGTGCAAGTGTCTAGTAGTTGTCAGCGGGTCCCAGTTCATGGCCTTATGTGTCCTGAAGCAGGTAGAACAGACCTCTCTGTGCCCTCCCCTAGAGACTGGCTTTAAGAAAGCTCTCGAGAAATAACCACACAAGCCATAGTTACATTGGGATGTAATCCATCCATATCAGCACTGTATTAATTTTAAAAAAGCAACATTTGTACAGGAATATCAGTCAATCACGTTGTAATTACAAGTATGGTTGTCAGTTATGAGTTAAACAATTTCTTCCACGAACAAAACTAAACATAGAACAAGCTGCATTTAAAAGTTTACATTGGAGTAAAAACACAACAATAAAAAATCTGAAGTAAGCGTTGTGAACGAGATGCATGCAAAGAGGTGTAGAGAGGTACAAATTGTACACCTTATTGAGCTAGAGTGCCAAGACGCAGTAGTATTGCTTCTTTTTCCCCCGTTATAGTAAGTTAGCTTCCAGTAACAGATGGAGTTAGTTCACAGACATATAATATACAAGAGTAATCTCATCCTGCTATGCTTCACTTAACAACTCTAGAGGAAAACCACAGGTCCTACGAGATACTTTTCCTCTGCACAGGCTGCTCCCTGCTCAGGACAGTAGTAACACCAAGATCTTCCAAACCCCATGCAAGTGGCAGGAGACTTCAGTGACAGAAAAAAAAACATTTGTTCGTCAACTCTCGACAGCAACTCCTGGACGTGAGCTGCTTCTAGAAGCGGTTCTCCCTGACTTCATCCCCCCTTCGGGTGGTAACATGCAAAACAAGTGACAGACTCGGTAGGCAGTGTGGGTTGGTAATTCCAGTGGCACGTCCGAGTCCGATGTTCAGTACGGAGGTGTGGAAAATGAAAGCCATTCGCCCG
>NW_010559559.1:0-8504 GCF_000687285.1 Phaethon lepturus | reverse complement strand
CGCCGCGCCGGGGCGGCGGGCCTCGGGGGCGTGGGGGAGCCGATGGAGACTGCGAGGACGGGCGGCGCTCCCAAGACCACCAGCGTTACGGGCACGGCTCGTGTCTCAGATTGCACTAGCCAGATTGCACTCTGCGGCCAGCTGCACGCATCCCGACCGACTGCCTCATCTGCCGGCGGCGGGTCCCTCGACTACCTTCTCCCAGCAGGCTCTGCTGGGCAAGGGAACGGCAAACCTCCGAGCTAGGGGGGATGATCTTTTGGAAGCAAGCTCGTATGAACAACAGTGCTTCACTGAACACACAGGCATTGGAAATTCGTAACAGACTGGAGTTTATTTCAATGTTACCTGTCCAGGTGTGTATTTTACAGTTAAAACACTTCCTAAAACTACAATAAAGCTGTGATGTTTGGTATGAGTATTTCAGAAACTGGCACCGTTCCTAAGTTTCCAGTGCCACAAAAACCAGAGACAAAAAAAGAGTTGTACTCCCCCAGCTCACCCCAAGCACTTGCCTTAACTCACTGCAGCACTGACACGAGTGTCATCGAGCTGCAGAAGACAAAACTCTGCTTTGGAACATTAAAACATATTTGCTCTTGCGAGAAGCCTTCCCATTAAAAAAAAAATTTAAAAAAAAAAAAAAAGGAATCATAGGGAGATTTGATTTTCCAGAAAACTGTCACACAAAACACTTTAGCTCCTCCCTGGTGCCTGTTTGCTTGTTAAAGTCAATCAAGTGTCCCTTTATTTGCACATGCACAATTGGGTTCCATTCATAAAGTCCAGAAATGTAAATGTGCCTGTGTGGAATATTACAGCAGGTTTCAAAGCCAGAGGTGCTCGTCTGCACTGTTTAATAGTCACAAACAAGGCAAGGTAAGATGAGACACCTGCTAAAGCAAGACTATGCTAAGGTACTGAGAGCGTAGGTGACGTCCGTTTCTTTCCCTGGGGTGTGTGTGGGGAAGAGTGGGGGTGATGGCCAAGGGTCAACCAAAATCCTAGGCTAGAAGCCGCCTGCGTATCTTAGACAGAAGATTGCACTCCGAAAGTCTCCTGAGAGGCATACACCATGTACAGGAACCCATCCTCGTCCTTCTCGCTCTCGTACACCTCGGATATGGGTGTGGAAACGCTCACCATGCTGTGTCCGTTCACCAGGAGGAAGAACGCCTGGTTGGAGTTCAGCTGCAGGCGTCGCCTGTTAGGGGGAGGTTGGGAGAGCGGAGGGGGGAAGGAGTTTCACAGTGATGACCACGCATTTCCAGTCACATTAACAAAGGTTTAGGATAAAGAGCAAAACCAAGGCCTCCGCCACTGACAGCAGTAAGATGTCCCCACCCAAAGCAGCCTTGCCGCTGGAGAAGGCGGCATTTAGTTCCCACCTCTAAGTGGTATTAAATTCATCTATTAAGTCCCATCAAACATGTCCACTGACAGAAGCCCTTCTTTCACTGGAAAAGCTACACTCCAGCAGGACATTAAACTGAAGCGAAAAGGAAGAGGCAGTCCTTGCCAGGATGGTCCCTGTACGACCAGCAAACGCCCAAGGCCTGCAGGACCTTCGGCTTACAGCTCACTGGAAATGTAAACCCAGGCTGACCTTGAGAGAGCCAAGTGACGATGGGGAGGGCAGATGGGCAGAGTTTCCACGCGAAGGCCCTGAACCTTTTAAACTCACTTTGTCACCAGCTCTGTGACAGCCTGCGTTTAACCTTTGGAGCATCTTGCCGCCTCTTCTCCTCCCTCCCAGGAGAAGCATCGTGGGAAGGGCAGAGAGCGACAGACTTCACAGACTGCGTGGCACAGTAAACATCTAACTTGGGGGTTTCCCTTGGATCATTCCCTCCGGTTGGGGAGAAATAGCTATTTCTGCTAAACTGCCTACCGGCAAGCAGCTTTATAGAGAGAAGCTCTCTTACTACTTCATAAACCAAGTAAGCAGGAGGAACTCAGGTATGTGGAAGCACAACCAAAAAAGAAGGAAAGAACAACAGATCAGAAGAGCTTCCTGCCCACTTCCGCTCGCTGCTGAGGGGCAGCAGCAGCTGGAAACAAGGATTTATTCAGCCTCCCAGCCACAGCCCTGGAATGGGACCCTTCCAAAACCAAGCTCTAATCGCTCGAGAGACAGCAGGCTGAGAAAAGGCAGCAGCTCTCTGGGGGCTGGGAAGGACAGGCTTTGCTGTGCACAATAGGAGCTGGCTAAGGACCAAGTCCAGCTGGTACCAAGTCATCTATTAACAATAAAGCCAAAGAAAAAAGGTGGGGAAAATCCTTCAGCTTGCTGTTAACCTTTCTGCCCAGGGCTTTAATGTTCATGAGAAATTCTGGAAGACTTGAGCAATCTGGTTCCCGTTTCCAAAACCCTATCTCACTTTCTTACTCATCTAAGAGCTGGGATTTGCTGAGGAGGGTTTTTGTACAAGCCTCAGAGGCAGGGAATTGTTTGGACACACGGGACAACTCCGGTTTTACAGCTTGTGGCCTCCACAAACCAGCTGCCTGCTACACCGTGACCAACAAAAAAAGCAAACTCTGGTTTGCTGCTAACTTCTAAATTTACCACTTGAGAACTCTTACTAATCAAATATTCCTTCTTGACATTAAGCCAGGAGAAATGCACTTCTAGCAGAATTTCTGACCACAATTTTAGACCACACAACTTCCACTCCATGGCTATTTCCCCTTTGCCTTTTCTTGTAAGCAAAGCTCAAGCACCAGAGCAGAGCAGTACTCAAGCCACAGTCTGTGCAAACAGCTGGGACAAAAAGATACTGGTCTGAACGTGTGTTTTTCAGGCCTCAACACTGTCATTGAGGGAAACCTCATTTCACGATCAAAGCTTGCCAACATCAACCCTAAGCAACAGCTCAGAGCTCTGGCTACGAGCCCAAACTCCCCCTCCAGTGGGTGGGAAGAGGCAGGCACTCCGGAGAGGGACTCCCAGGCAGAACACCAAGAAGGCATCCTAAAATAGCCAAGCAGGAAGCGCTGGGGCCCTGGGCCAGAAGCACCCATGTTAGACAGGGATTCACAGCCCCAGACTCCCTCCTACAACTCTGGGAAGCAGTTATTTCTCTTGAAAGCAGACTACCAGCTCAGCAATTTCAAGAAGTTTCTTCCCAGCAAAGCCAAAGGAAAAGCACCTTCTCATGAATTTGTCCTAGTGATGATACCAAGGCACTCGTTAGATGAATTTTCCATTTAAAGAGTCCCAAATGCATACACCAGGTGGGGAATAAACAAAGTCTTAGGTTGACGGAGCTTACACTGAAATCACAGCATACTACCTGATAATTTTAATTAGCTCGCTCATGTTGACGTGATCTGGCACCAGGAACTTGGTCTTATCCAAAACTGGAAGCTGCTTCTCTCCCTTGTACCTTTCAATGATCACCTAAAAAGAAACAAAAAGAAAGGAGCAGAAGATGTGAAAGGCAGAAATGGTGTCTGGTGCCCTCATCTCCCCCCTCCATTTTAGACACAGCAAAGTACAACAAGCATTCATGCTAAACTCCATTTTCCTTCATTTGTGAATGCAGTATCTGGAATCTGAAAAGGAACAATTACAATTTTCTTCATGTGCCTCTCCTGCTCTGTTTGCGAGAGTCGCTGCACGAAGGGGTAACAAACAGGGATTTAACAGCAAACATCCACAGCTTCGGTGCCATTTTAGAACAGTCCATTTGCTGGAATCATTTAATCTAGCACTGAGGTACCCAGCAACAAGGAAACTCAAGAAAAGATAAAGCACACTTCCCTCTAACGCGTTACAGTGGCTGACTAGGGCCTTGGGCTGCTACAGAAGTCTGCAAACTGAACCAGTTTTCACTAGAATTTTTCCAGTTTCAGGCCACCTCTTTCTAAGAATTACACCTCCAGATTAGTACGCTATTCCGTTCACCAACATGGTTACTCTAATCCATGAGAGAAAGCTACTTTTGAAGGGTATAAAGCCTCAAAAGAGAGAATTTCCTCCTCCTTAATTTCAGGACAGGATGCTTAGGAACCAGTAATTCTGTCAAGATTTTATGTAGTAACTACTTAATTTACAAGGAAATTGCAGATTTGCCAATTTAAGTAGCACCCTGCCCAGCAACTGCATATAGTTCCTGCTTTTGAGAAATGATCTCAGGATTTGTGCATTCCCGTTTCCACAGCGTGGGTTTTGTTGTTTTTAAATCAACACTAGCTACGTGACACCATTCACTTGGATCATTTCCATGCTCACGGGGTCTGGCTGTGTTGATATTCAAAAGTTACACAGGTGAAGAGATATTAAGTCAATTTAATTATATCAGAGAAAGACTTCCTTAACACCAGTTAAAATAAATGCTGGCTCATTCTAGAAAAAAAACCAACAACACTGTTTTAAAAAAGTTAGACCATAACCAATAGATAATATTTCCAAGAGCAAAAGGAAGGGTGTTGACAGCACAGGAGGGATTTACCATCTAGCATGGCATTGCCATCTTATCTCATCCAGAACTGCTAATGATAATAGCAAGGCAGTAACTCAAGCTAGGACATGGACAAGCAACCACAGCAAGCCTCCAGGGATCCCAGCAGGCCTCTGCCATAGTTGTGAGTTTGCATCACTGCATCTTCAGCAAGTTGCTTAGACACCTCTGAATTTTTGCTAGTAATATGTCCATGGCTGACTTAAAATGAGAGCTTTGCTATAAATCAATGGCTTTCAATCTGTGGTCACACTCCTTGGGGACTACAGCTAAGTGATCTGTGAAAGGTGGGTGAAAAAGTAATCTTCTGTCAGGAAACAGATTTGTTAGGAAAGGGTCTTTTGGGGAAAACTGCACATTCCAGAGAAGTCAGAAAATCTCTGCTGTAAAGTATTGCTTGTTCCCATGCCCAATAGCATAGTAAAACAGCAGCAGCAGCAGCTTCAAGATGAAGTAGTTTAAAGCTAAAGGAAAGCTGAAAACCTTCTGGTTTCTATTTGACATGGAGGCAACAACTGCTTCTGTTAATGAACTTGCACTGGAACTGCAGCCAGTTTGCAAGCCGTTTGTTCACAGAAGAATTTTCACTCACAGGGATCTCATCACTGAGAACCAAAGGCTGAGGTGTCCGATTAAGTTCTCTCTTCTGCTCCCCAAGATCTCCTGAGACCTTCCCTGTTTCACCAAATGGCCGTAAGGACGGTTGCATTTATTGCTTACTGCGGTGACAGCCATCACACGAAAGCCCACCAGTTGTGAAGAACTCATCCGCAATATATCACAATCCCTGCCTTTTGCTTCACAGGACATTTTGCTTTGCGTTTGTAACCTTGAGGATGCCATAAATAAAAGAAAATAAAAATTCAGGCAGCATTTGGAGCTGACCAGCTAAAGAAGAGCGACCAGGTGCGGGCTGATCCCCTCTTTGAGGTGCCTCAACACTAGGTGGAGGGGTTTGACAGCCAAGCAGCATTTCTGGAGACCTCAAGCAAAGGCCCGTTTCCCAGAAGGCAAGCGTTTCTGTCTTTCTCAGCGTGGACTGGTGTTGAAAGCCATAACTGTCTCTACATTACTGTGCATTCTTCTTCGTTAGCCTCTGCAGACTCTTCTTCTGGAGAAGAAAAACGCTGAGATGAGAAGAGCTGAACACTCAGGAGAATCTCAGAGCTCAGTCAGGGTGTGGTTTTCTCTGAAGTTACAACATTCAGCTTCAGTACACAGGAAACCCCATTTCCTCCAGTCCCCAGCTAGCACCTTGCTCTACCACACCAACGGCCGGTTACTAGTTTAGGCATTTTCTGAAATCCAGGCCTAACAACCCTGAACAGCCAAATTTTAATTTGGTCTTATAAGGACAGCTCTTTTACAGGCTTCTAACTACTTAAAAGAACATAAGAAAGTGAAAAGAACCAGACTTACTGGTATTTTAGTTGGATGCTGATCTCGAATCAGTCGTACATCTTCCACTCTTTGCTCTGCAAGAGAGTAAAAAAAAGTCTGTTCAAACATCCACACTTAATGCTGTTAATACCTGAAGAGAGGGACTGAATGTTAGCAAAAGCCACAAAGGCAAATTCAGGCAAATTAGTTTTCAAATGGGACAGCACTGTCACAAGTAAAACCTCTCCTTTGACAGATGATACTTTGCTCTTTAACCCAAGGTGACAAGTACTGCACACATGCTGCCTGGCACTCCTAGAAAGTATTAATGGAGATAGACCCCTCACACACACATCCCTCATTTTCTGCCTGCTAAAGCAGAATCTTTAATCTCTTTTAATCTCATAAATTCATAGCATCAAATTACACCACCCAAGTTAATGACTACATATCCTGCACTATTTCTGCGAGATCCCAGAAGAGGAAGTTGTCAACAATTACTTGAGAGCTAAGACTAGCTGAAGCCTGGCAGCATCAGCTTACGCTGTGCCTTCTAGTATTACCAAATTACAGTTTTCTATTTTGATTATGCTGCACCCATTGTTGCAGAAGCTGTTGGTAGGTTCTTGTGTACCTAGACATTTCACCGCTCTCTGTGCCAGTTTTCAGGATAAAGTTCACCTCTCCTCAGATGTAAATATTAATAGCACAGATATTATAAACCAGGCTAAAGTACAAGTCCGAGCCAAAGAAAACAGACGCAGTTGCTTTTAGAGGCAGTTGCATCTGCTTATACCCTGCCTACTTTCAGATTCAGTGAACTCAATTTTAACCTCTCCAAGCTCTTTTCAGCGGGCTGGGGCTTTCCAGGCCATCTCCATCTTATAAACACCTCTCAGAGAGAAGATTTAGTGTTGCATCACAGCTTTAACAGACACCTACCTAGGGAGAGGTGCTGCTCACAGGAGAGGAAGAGCTTAGATCAGCACCCACCAGCCCAACTCATTGCTGGTCTGCTAATGCACAGGACACACTACCTGTGCCATCACTCAGCCGTAACACCACTCAGCTCTCCATTAGTCCACAGTAAGTTTGTGCGCATCAAATACATCCATAAGCCTTTTCACAAGCCCAGTAAGGAAATGCAACTCACATGAATCATGGTTTTGAGCTGGAGGTGAATCAAGCAGAACTAAGGCAAGGAGTATGCAAAGCCTTCGCCTGACTGCAAGACCAAGAACCTGAAAGCCATCCTGCTTCACACCTCACAGTCCGAGCTACGGTCTTACAGACCAGCATTAACATTTCAAGGGCAGAGTCACTAGCTAATTAATTTTAAGATTAACCAGAAACACAAGAGATATGGAGAATGAAAGAGATCAACTGTCAACCCAGCAAGCACAGAAAGGTTTGACCAACTTTTCAACTGAAACAGGTTTGTTCACGGCAATGTTATTCAGCAGAACTCCCTGGAGTAGAAAGAATATAAACTGGTCAAATCATTGAGATTATTGTATATGGTGTGTTCAAAATCAGGCTTTGGTCACTCACAGATAAACACTGTTCCCTGACGACATTAGTTGCAGTGGCAACTGCTTGGCTGCCATCCTAGCTGAACTTAATACCTGCAACAGAGGCTGCTGACAGGCGAGGGGGTCAACAACAGTTTTGGAAGACTCCAAAAAAAGGGGCAGCTTAAACACAGACTCTGTTAGATCAAAATTCTCTCCACTTCAATGCGGAAAACAGCTTACGTTGAACAGAACAGCAAAGACAAGGGTGGGCACACGAGAAAGCTCTCTTAAGCAGCTTGACTTTAACCCAAAGGCTGAAGGAAAAGAAAATCTGGATCAATTACTTCCACCAATTCCATTTTACGAACAGGATTTTATAGTTCACACAGAAATAGGTTACGCTGCCAGTTCTTGTTACCCTCTGAGCATTTCAGCCTACCTCACCGACACACATGAACAGATACTGAGCTCTTTGATTGCTTTGGTCCCATCTTAAGCACGGAATGAAGTATTGGCACCGCTCTATCAAAGCTGTTCCTTCTAGAAAGAGACTAATCTCATTTACCCAGCCATCATTACACAGCTCTTTTCGATGCCTTGCTAGTTTTCAGTAACTAAAGGCAGACAGGAGGCATGCATCCCAGTGCACTCACAGCTCCCCAGGTAGAGAATTCCTCACACCTGGCCAAGTACCAAACTGCAAGTGGAGGTTAATTCTCCTGTCAAAAGCGCAGATGAAGCCGGACACCGAGCAGACACTCGGGAGGGCAGGGCAGGCCCAGCTCCTGGCACACAATGCAAAGTGATGTTTCCAGGCTCCTGGGAATTCTGCAGTCGATAATGGATGATGTGGAGAGGCCATCTCCCCCACGCCGAGCCCCTCTCCCGACGCAGGGCAGAGCTCCACAACCACCTCCCACCTCCACACCTCCCTCACACCCCATCCCCAGGCACCCAAGACCGACCCCCGGCCCAAACTTCCAGGCTCGGGCCCCACAGTGGGGAGGCTCGGCCCGCAGCCGCGCAGGAGAGCGGAGACCGGGACGGGGTTTGTTTCCATTTCGGCCTCGAAGGCGGCTGTGATTCCCCTTCGGCCTCGGCAGCCCTCGGCGGAGTGGCACGGCGGCCCCGCTGTCCGGGGCAC
>NW_010559558.1:0-75569 GCF_000687285.1 Phaethon lepturus | reverse complement strand
TCATCGCCGAGGACGGCGGGTGCCCGGGGTGCTGCTCCTCCCTCCTCACCGGTCTGCCGCCCGCTTCGCTCCCTCTTCGTCCTCCTCCCTCGCCTGCTCACCCTCGGAGGCACAGACGCAGCAGGACGGGACAAAGCTCAAGGCAGGTTGCGGCTAGCCAGTATCGGTTACCTGAAAGTCTGCCCGTGAGAAACTACCGGAGCAGCAGGACCGAAAGCTCTCACCAGTGCCTGGGAGACATCTGGTTCACATTAACTAGCATATAGCTGGAATTATTGAAGCACAGAATGGTCCAGCCACTCACACAGCAGAGCTGAGGGCATAACACTGAGGCCATGACGAAAGCTAGCAGAGAGAAGGAGCAGCAGCCAGCAATTGTGTGCTGGGGGCTGGGGATGGGAGCCACACGATGTCAGGCTGATCCCCCGCCAGGGCTAGGCGACCTGGGGCAACCCGTAAAATGAGACCCTTAAAAATGTACTGACAACGTTTTGCGACACCATGAAGGAGCTAGGAGAGAGAAACACAACCGGTTTGATATTACACCAAAACTTACCAAGTGCTCAAAAGTTTCAGTAGCTCTTTTAGAGAAGCAATATGGGAATTAAGTATTAAGGAAGCGAAGTCCAATAGTTAGAGCACGGGGCTGGAAGCCAACACTCACGCTTTCCTTTTGGCTCTGCTACTCACTCGCTGTGTGGCCTAACCCAAGCCATTTAATCTCTGTGTGCAATCTCTACAATGGTATAATAGTCTTCTACAGACATGTTGTAAGGCTCAAATAACTAGTGTTTGGTAATGTTCTTTGTGATGATAGGTGTTAAGTAAGTATAAAGTATCATCACTAGTTATATTAATATATGTGTACCCAGCCTGTCCAAAACTGCTGCTTACAATGCAGCTGCAGGTATTCCTTTACATGATTATACAAGAAACTTCAACACATCATTTGTCTTTGCAGGACTAGATGTTGGATGATTCCTTTCTTTCTTCTGAAATGAAGTGCATATTCGTTTATGTTAATGTCAAGAACTGTCCTCCCATTGTTTGAATACAAGGGGAAGAATCCTCAGCTGCTTTGAATTGCCGCAGGTCCTTTGACTTCATCTGAGCTGCAGTAAGTTATCAAAGGGAAGACACCAGCTTAACATCTCAGGAAGTTCAAAGGGCAGATTTTGCTAGTTAGTCACATTTTAGATTGCTATAATTATTTCCTCATACTCACCCTGTGTCAGTACTTGGAGGCTGTTATGACATAGGGGTCTACACAGAACAGCTAGGATATACAAAAAAATGTTGTAAAATAGCCATAACGTTCACAGCTGTAAAACTGAGCTGTACTTCCCTAAGAACAGGCCAGTTTATGAGGTTTCTTTTCTTTCCATTGCTTGTGGTTATTGCCTAATTATTTGTTTCCATGTCTAACAGGCAGTCAGTGTAACTACTCATCTAAATGTAGAAAAAAAAGTTTATGAGCAATACTAACAAGCACAACAGCAAAAAGTATATGAAAGCCTTAGGCTGTGAGAGTGCCTTGACCCAAGCCTGTGGTACTGATAAGTTCTCAAATAAGAAGCAGTCTCAAATAGTGAAAGAGCAATAGTAACTCTCAAGCCTGACAACTGAGATACCATAGACAATCACATGCATGTGTGCATTCAGTTTTCTTATGAAAAAAATGAGTCAATGACGTGACATGCAGTGAAAATTGCATGCTTAGAAAAGCAACACCAATGAAGCCACACTAAAAGTACTCATGAAGGTCCATGCCAAGGAGAGGAATGGATGAAAGGGGGAAGAAGGAAGACAAGAAGCATCAAAGATGTATGAAACATCCTTTGTTTCAGGAGAAAAATGAGAAACGGATGGAACCATCTGCAACATACACCAAAAGAAGTATTTCCTGACTTTTCAGCCCACTCAGAAAAGACAAAGAGGGAACAATCATACCAGTGACAAAAGATGATTACAAGCCAGAGAGAGACATTAGTGAGACCATGGAATGAGTCAAAATATCTGTAAACCTAATTAAGAACAGAATGTGCCAGCAAGGCGGCCACAACAAGGTTACTGAGTAGCCTGGGAAAAAAAAAGAAAGGGCACTAATTCTTGTACTTAATGTTGGCAAACGTTACCAATGAAGGAAGTTATACAATCAAGAATGAGAAAGAATGTAGAAGAAACGAAGAAAGAAACATAACTCGGTTTATCTTCTGAAAGACTCTCTCAATTCTAGGAAATCGACTAGATCTTAAGGCTTGACTAGAATATATCTACTTTTTCACAGAAACAGTGTTCACATATAGGAAAAAAGCAGATATGGCAATACAGTATATTAGCATAAGATCTAGATTTTGTATGGGAGATAGGCTGTACAGAGGCATGGATCAAAGAGAACAGGATACAAGTTTATTATATATACCATATATTATACACCATCTTTATCTTCATTGCACAATAAAAGTGATGACTCACAACACTCATGGTTCTTATGCAGTGTATTCCTTGGATTAAGAATATAAATTCTGATCATCTAATCACAGAATCACAGAATCACTAAGGTTGGAAAGGACTTTCAAGATCAAGTCCAACTATTAACCCAGCGCCACCATGTCCCCTAAACCATGTCCTGAAGTGCCACATCCACACGTTTTTTGAACACTTCCAGAGATGGCGACTCCACCACCTCCCTGGGCAGCCTGTTCCAATGCCTGATGACTCTCTCTGTGAAGAAATTTTTCCTAATAGCCACTACTCAACAAAGTAGCATGAACATTATCATTTTGACTGACATTTATTTTAGTAAATGAATTACGACTGTATAGAAGCTGAATTGTCATAATTTAAGAATAGTGTATATATACAAAATTCATTTTATGCTGGCTGCTAATATTGGACAGTTAGACTTGAAATATTTAATATAATTTATTTTACTTCTAACTACCTTAGAAATGCATGCCTGGGATTCCAGATACTTTTGATATTATAATTCTAATGTGAGACAATTAATTCATAAAATTAAAACCCGAAGTGCATATTTTTTCCTGTTCTGTATCTCCAGGCATAGTAAAGATCAAAAAGTCTCACACATTCAAATTTCACTCTTGTATTTTTGATACTTCATCATACTGATAGCCATCATACAGAGACAATGAAGCATCGAGAAGCTAAGTACCATACCTAGAGTTACTCAAGAATCATGTAGGGAGCAGTACCTTGACCTGAGCTCTGTCAGGTTTTAGACTACAGATCTACATCTACCTCTGGATCATCCTGGGAAAGAAGAGAAGTTTCCTACTGTATCTCAAGGACAAAAAAAAAAAAAAAGCTGGCCTTTTTAGAACAGAGTGAAGTGAGAATAGGAAACAAATTCTTCATTCAGGGATGCTTTGGCAATATCTACCTCCTTCTGGCAGGATAGTGACTGAAATGTAATGAACTACAGCAGTGTCATAGGTGAAGTCTGAAATCACAGGCCAGTTAGGGCTTAATTATAGTGATAGTTTTCAGTTTAAGATTATAACCACTAGCTGTAAGTGTCCAAAGAACTATCTAAGCTCCTGAAAAAATATTGTGAGCTGAGAAACAAGGGAGCCTAGAAACTATTTCAGCTTACCAAGGTAGATTTTCTGTTGCCCAGACATAGACTTCTAGTTTCATTTAAGGTGCCCAGACATTTGAGATGTCTGCCTCACAGATATGACATGGGACTTAAGATGATCTGCGCCTTTTTGAAGTACAGCAGGTGACCAGATGAGGACATCTCAATTTGCATCTCAAGACATTCACCCTGGCAAGTTGCTTGAATAACCCTTTCAGCATCATTGACTGTACTGACCATGTCTTTTGGTCACTTGCTGACTACACTGGGGGCTTAAGCACTCAGCTTATATACATTTTTGGTGTCTTCATCTTGAACTGAATCCTGTCCAATGTATCAACATGTACTAGATCCAAATTCCACCCAAAAAGCAAAACTTTAAACAAAGAAGATAGAACAAGTCTAATATGGACAATCATATTCTCAATATGAAACATTTTTCCTGAATTTCCAAGCAAGTTTAAAATATAACTTCCATCAAGCACAAGCATCAATATTCTTACTATATGGTGGAGCCAATGGCACAGGATTGGGTGGCAACAGTAACAAAATTGGCATGTAGAAGGCTCATGAAACAATTTGCTCAGGTTTGTCTATTGTTACTGGAAATATATCAGCAGCCTAGAAAAGAATTAGTAGAAAATGAGGAACAATTATTTATAATGGAAGGAAATGCTAATTACATGTAGCAAGAGCTCTGCTTTGCCAAGAAATTACTGCTGAGTAGAGTGGATGCTGACGAGCTGTGCCAGGCATAATATAACATTTCTTAGAAATGAGATAATTAGCACACTTTGAGGCACTGATAAAATCAGTATTCTTCTCACTAATTTATCAGCAGAAACCACTGACCACAGAGAAGAGAAGCAGAAGGGTTAAGAATTTACTAGACTAAGTGTACTTGTCATATTAAGTATACATTTTCCAGACTTTCTTGTGGTTATTGTGTCACGTTTCACTACTCTGGGCATTGCTATGGTGTTCTTTTAGGAATCTTATCATAACTAGCATAATGAAAACAGATGAATGCATCAGTGCTTAACTTTGGATAGATAGATTATAAAACAAAATCTCCCTAACCATCAGTATAGTATTTGCAGTGCTTGTCTTGTGGGTTCATCGTGCCCAAACCTAAGCATTTTTTTTTGCATTGTCTCGTAGCTCCTTGATAATGTTGTCCCTTTATATGGTGCTTTAAGCATCTTTGTAACTGAAAACACAGTTGAAAAATCCAGTGTATACCAATACTAAAAAAGGCAACATTTCTCATTCCAAGTGCAGAAGTTCACCTTTCATTTCTGCTGGATTGAAGCATCCTTATTAGAACTTTGAAGAGTACTGAAGTGAAAAAGAATAATATTTGGGTGGGTGTTCAACATCTGTCAACCGCAAATCAGGTTCTGATTCTCGCATTGTGTCATTTTCACCACTTTTAATATCTCTTTTTTTAATGGAAAGATATGTAGCAACTTGGCACCAGTTTTGAAGAATGGGTGTGTATATTCTGCAGTACTTTTCCTGACCTTTAGAGGATTCATCTTCCTTCATATGCAACTTCTGTGAGCAAAAGAACCTTCTAAATGATGTTTGACTTGAATATGCCCAAATAAACTTTGCTTAAGGAAATTAAATTTAAACCTGCAAAAGTTTCTAAATATTTACTTAGAAGGCAATATGGTTTAGTGACCAGTTCACTATATTGGAAGCAGAAAATTTAACATCAATTTCTAAATCAGTTGCTGATCTTCTTTGTGACTCTGGACAATGTAGTTTACTGCTTACAAGTTCAGGCAAGAGTCTAAATCTGTGTCTCTAAATGCCCTTCTGTCTTTTTTCAATCTCGTCTATTGGCACTAAACAGATAACCTTTTGAAGCCTGGGGTAGAATATAATATTTTATGAGTATTGCGATTTTTAAATATTTTTTTCTTGTGTTAGAGATCCACTTAGATCTTTCTCTTTCTCACCTTCACAACATTTTTATTTTTATGTTGCTAACTTACTCGGCATTACGTTGTCAGACATTCTGACAGAAGTTTCCCACAGAGCACCATCTAAGGAAATGGAGGAATAAACAGTTTCTCAAAACATGAAAGATGAAGTGGTCAGTTATTAAATGCCTAATAGCTAATAAGCTAAACATTTAAATGCAGTAAAAATTCCTCAGAAATGCAGAAGAAAAGCTGAGCATGGATTTAATCTCTTCACATAAGGATGAATAATTCAACTTAAAAATAAAAAGAAGGTAAACAGAATGTATTTATATGTGTATATATACCACTGGGCCAGAGGTATGAGAAGCATTTATTATTCCAGAAAAGTGAAATGGCACGAGGCAGTTATCGGACTGTACTACAGATATTTTAGGAAAACAGAACTCCTAGAGAGAAAGAGCCTTTTGAAAGATATCAGTTTCCTATGAAAACTCAAAGAGAGGATGAAACTTTTCAAACATTTACAAGAGATTTGAGACTGTTGGGTTAAACATGTAATTTTGAGGTTTTATGGAATCCCTAATTCAAGACTAAATTGTAATAAGAATCGGAGACCCAAAATGGAGCATAAGATTGCTAGGAGAATGTGACTTTAACTTGAACAATAACTACTAAAATATGCCAAACTGAAGCTAACAGACACAATAGTTTGCAGAGTAGTTTCCAGGCTCTTATTCTCTAGATTCCCTGAGACCTAATATCTTTGGGGACTTCTAGGAAGTCTTCTAGGAATGCTGGGGTGACTTGTTGCTGGGAAAGGGTAGCTACTCCACACTTTCACTTCTACCAAATCTGGCAGTTTCTAAATACTCTCTCAGCTACTTATGGCCAAAAGGTACCTACATCTTTTATCTTCATCTGCCTCCTGATTTGGGAATGTCAAGCAGCCATTCAGCTAGTGCTAGGAAGAGACCCGTATAACTGTCAGGCCCTGACTGTAGTTTCTAGAACAGCAATTTGTACAGCAGGGTGGGAGGAGGGAGGCTGGTAACTGAAGACAGTGTGGCACCGGTAACCATAGGGCACCCTCCCCAGCCCTCTCTGGAGAAGCTACCTCTGGCACAGCAGAGGCCTTGACCCAGGCAGAACTCTGGAGGGAGGATGTGGCCATCCACATCCTAGCCTACAGGCTGACATGGTGAGAGACTGTGTCCTCACTTGCAGGAGTCAAGCACTGGTTGAGGAGTCAGATCACCACATTAAGGAGATGTGGGACAAAGAACAGGCTACACATCATTTGGGAAGATGACAGAGACCCAGCAGAGATGAGAGGCTGAACCCCAACTGCACAGGAGGGGAAGCCCTGCTATGTTTGAATGATTGGAAGTGGAGAAGGTGAAAAAGTTTGGAAAAATGATAGACAGGCTGGGAGAATGGGCCAGCAGGAACTCAGCAAGGGCAAATACCAAATCCTTCGGCTGGGAGGAAACCTTGATACAAGCTGGGCCTACTGGGATACTGGCAGGGAGCAGCTCTGTGGAAAAGGACCTGGGGCTTTGGTAGACAAAAATGAATATGAGCCAGAAGTATGTCCTTGCATCAAAGGCTGACAGCTTCCTGAGATGCATTAACAGAAGAAATTACTCACTTTTACTTGGCAGTTTTTAGACAGCATCTAGAATACTGTAGTGCATCCAGTTTCCCCAGACACACCCCACCCAATAGACTGGATTTGTAAAGCATAACCCCACAGGAATATCCAGCATGAAGTCAAAAGTGACATCTTCAAAGAGACTGTAAGACAAAAGCAAAGTGAAGGAGGAAACATCTCTAGTTTTCAAGAAACAGCGAAGACTGCATACAGTATGGAAGCAAGTACAGCCGTAAACTATGTTGTGCTTTTGGATAGAGGTTTTATTTTGGAGGAGTCTAGACTGCAGCTATAAAGAAATAAGATTAGAAATGCTCTATACACAAAGACAGCATTTGCAGTACTGGGGAGAACTGAATACAGCAGCAGGCAATGTAATTTCTTCTGCAGCCGTCAAGAATTATTGTAGAGATAGTTACCTCCTGAGATTGGAACAATCCTTTAATGAAGCCTTTATACATTATAAGCGAGATGCACAGGCACAGATCACTGCTATGTATGAAATAAAAAAAAAACGGTTTGGAAAAAAATCCAAAATTCTGTAACAAAGTTAAAATTTAGTAATTTGTGAGTAAGGTGATTCCTACTTACTAAATGTAAAGGTAAATCAAAATCTTAGAAAGGCAAAGCTTAGTGTTATTTCAGAAGATCTACCTGAACTGTTAATAATACAAAGTCAAGAAGATAGGGAGCAATAAATGAGGTTAAAGGCAAGTAAAACTGATTAAAGGTAGCAAGTGAAAAGCCAAAAGGGCAGATGCCCATTCCACAAAAATGTCAATGTTAAACTTATGTACAAACTCAGAAAAAACTTCACAATGAAGAAATATTTGTTTAAGTACATGATAAAGAAAATGTAGACTGGGAGTCAGTGAGGAATGATAGCTTCTTGGAAGATTCTCCTTCTTCAGGATGTACAGTCATAAGGCAAGAACTTGGCTTTTGTGTTCAGTAACTACAACACTGATGAGATCCAACTCCTTCCTTCATCTTCCATGTCCGTGGAACTGCTCTCACCACACTAATACACTGACATCCTTCAGTTTCTGAGCTGACTTAAAGTGCAGTCTTCCAGCAGTGGAACAAGCTTACCCTCAGAAAGGAAGGGAGAACAGAGTCCCTGACTCTATTCTTTAAGAAAAACATTCATTGCTATTGAGCTGTTACTGACACTCACCATTAATGTTTGTTTTGCTAAGAGAAGGTCAGAGATATTGACTTTGTCTGACTTTGAACTTCATCTCAACCCTACAATATATGACACTAGAACCCAAGGGAAAGATCCCTCTATCTACAGAAGGCTTCTTCCATTTTAGGAAGAACTTGTTAACTCTCTTTGTACTTAGGTCAAGTTACTCTGATTTGTAACATGATTTCACGTTTTGGTTCCCAAAACTTTTGAAAAGCCTACTGTGCTATGCTTTCACTGCTATGCTTTAGACTGGGTAAAATTATTTGTTCACACTGTGGTATAGTTGAGTTTTGTCCGTAGACAAAGTAGTCAAATGACATTAAAAACCATCCATTTGAACCACTCTAAATTTAAAACAGCACTTCCATTACTAGCTGTCAGTGAGAAAATATAAATTACTTATCCAGCTGCAATTACATTCTGTGAAGTTGCCATCTAAAGGACTTTTTTATAGAGGAAAAAGCAACTCTGCAGGTTTTGTTTGACTCCTGTGACTATAGTTTATCCTGGTGTGCATGCAACAAAGATGGTGAGAAATGTGAACGCTTATCTTTTACAGAATACACTTAAAACGCTGTGATAAAGAGCAGATTCATGTAAATTGGGTAATTTTTCTTCACTCTTCCTTTTTCCAAGGAAGGATCAGTAATCAACAACTTTTTGATTTTTTGTCAACTTCTGAGGTGGTATTGTCTGTGCTTCAGTCATTCTCACATAACGATAAGATAAGCAATCACAGGCCCTTCGGATGAGGAATGCCCCTTTGTAGATGTGTAAAGGATAATTGTCTGCAGCTTGTGCTCTATGTACTTTTCCCCTTCCATTTCATCTGCTTCCTTATGGTTCAACAGTCATTGTGAAATGAAAAATTTAATAATATTCAGCAAGGAATCAGATTTACATCAGAAGAAGCATGAGTCTCATATTGGCTTTTCCTGCTTATGGTTATATGTTGTTTTCTCTTAAGAAACGCTGTTATAAGCATTTCAAGCAAGTCCAACCCTAATGACATGGAGAGGAAGAGAAATCCATTAGCACCAGACATGCGCTTGATATTGGTTGCCTCTGGAATTTTTGCCTTACATGGATTTGTTCCTGAGTGTTGACATTTTTGGTGCAGATACCCCAATCATTTTGGATCCTTGGTAAATCAACTTTTTTTATTTGTTTTGTATTTTCTGTATAAACTGAAACATGCAGCCCCTGGAGCAAATGTGGTTCGCAACACATATTCTTAAACAACAAAGAGGTGGAAAGTACACCGTGTAGAAAGCAAACAGCGCATAGTGCTGCATTTGAACTAAGAGTCCTTTCATATTAAAGAACTTTCACATCAGTTTCTATGTTTCTTGTTAAAATTATAGAAGAAATGAAGCTCAGTCCTGTGATCTGCTTAGAAAACTGCATGCAATGAACTAGCTCCATTTTAGGCAAGTCATATGGGACTCACTGGCTCTTAGAAAGTTTGTAGCATCTTGATCTGAGCATTCATTAGGGAAGAAGATTAAATGGCACTTTTTAGTTATCAGTTAACCACTTACTGGAAGGAATCTGGGGAAACCGTACTTTATGAGGCAGACAGGATGGGTAAAAGGCATTTCCTACTGCTGAAGTGAAATGGTGGCAATGGTTTTATCAAGCTTGATCCTGAATTAAAATACTGGACTTTGGCAAAGGTGTTCAAATGTTGTTGATTTGTTTCAACTAATTTTGTAGTACTTATTCCTTGGGGCTAAAAGATTTTAAGAGATGCATTTCAATTATTTATGTCACCTGAATTAAAAGTATTGTCACAGAAGGGTAACTCTTTTACTGCTTCATTTTGAGATCACTCCTGTCATCAATAAACACATCTGCATTCAGTTTGGAAAAAACTGGCAAAGACTAAAGGAGACACCTTCAACTCATGTCAATCTTCTATGTCCTGTTAGATTATTTACACTTTTATGAATACAGGCAATACAATGGCCTCTTTGACCTCAAGCAAAGATCTCTGACAAAGATCTCTGGTAATACAACTAGACAAAATATTTTAAAAAAGGGGAATGGTGGTGTTGAGTTTGTTTTTACAGCGGGTTTGCCAAGTGATGCAAATGCAAATTGGAATTCCACATTCTGTATTAACAAGAGACAGAGCACGATATTATTCTTTGATGCCCTTCTGAATGTTTTTTTCCAGCTGTATACAACATTGCTGATCTTTTGGTAGGAAAATGACATTCCTTTATTGATCAAAGTTCAAGCTATTAAATCAATTCTGGTGTTAAAATCTTTTAATTTAGTAAAATAAAGCCATTGTTTATCAGACATTTTGATATAGTGCTAATCAGAGTGATTTCACAAAATTATTTTAAGCACTCACATAAATTACTAAGTTCAATGAAAGTGGAGGTAGAAACAGCTCATATGAAATCAATTACGTTCCACTGATTACATTTGGCCTGTGTGTTTGCATGGTTACTGTGTATGTTCTTTTTATTAATTTGCTAATAACTATTTTATACTGCATGATGACCCTAATCTAGGAAGATTGTAAAGTGTTTTACCAGCTATATATGGGAATAGTTTCTGTCGGCACTGAAAAGCTGCCACTCTTATTTCAGTCCTCCTTCTGTTGGCATTTTTGGCCCCTGAAGTCAGGTACTTCTACTGACTCTGAAACCCTAGGCTTTTAATGGGCAACACTGCATATCTTAAAGAACACAGTGATGTAAAGAAACATGGAAGGGCGCATCTAGTCTAGTTAAGCAAAACTGAAATTTATGTTGGCTTATTGAATAACTGAAGTAGTTTAATTCATATATAATAGCAGCTTCCATTTGTCCCTGGGGCTACACCTTGAATTTCCTTGATTACAACAGTCATAACCCTTTAGTGAGCTACTCTTATACACTTGTTATGTCTTACAGAACAACTTTCCCCTTCTGAAAGAAAAAGTAGGGCAAGTATTTCCTGAATGCTAGAAAAAATAACTGAGAATTGCTGATGCAGAAGTTAAAGAATCGTTGATGCTGTGACCTGCTGAGAGATGCCACTTGCTCATCTTGTACAAATGGAGAAATCTAAAGCTGTAGGCACCATTCATGATCTCAAAATGTTCTAACACAGCTCCAAGACTAGCTGAAATGGTAACTTAATTTGTACCTATGCAAAACAAATGTTATTGGATTCTCAGCTACTTTCAGCCTCAAGAGATGTTTAAGACTGAGAAGGAACACTGAAGTTGGGTTGATATGATCTATCCCAATGTATATTAAGAATTGAAATCTGTATTTCAACAGAAGTCTTTGGAAAGGAGAGCCCCAGATCAGAAAATTTCACCTTTAAAATGTTCTTTTGTTTTAAGTGTTTTTAACTTGACAGTTTTTTTTAAGAACTTGTACAAAAGTCATGGATCACAGTCACCATCAATATACCAGAGAGAAGACAGAGGCTTTATTTAAGCAAATTTAATACTCCACGTCAACTGAGGGAGACTTTCAGTAACACACAGCATATCACAAACTCAACTGCGTTGCCTTACCTTAATAGTACAAAACAGTTCTGTCCAACAGGAATGAAAGAAATTTTTCAGAGGAACAGGGATAATACATCTTGTTCAGTCATAAAGAGCCATCTCAGTGGGTGTGTTCCACATATTTTAACCCTTCAGGCAAATTATTTCACCTGAGATTTTGTTTGCAATTTCAGTTAACTGACCACCAAAGGTGTTTGCATCACCTGAGTTGCACTAAAAATTAGTAGGACTAAAACTCCTAATTCAGGTGGAAGTATAAATCATAGCAGCTAGATCTGCCAGAAAGTCAGCTATTGCAGCAGTTGTTACTTGCAAGTACAAACTCCAGATACAAATAGGAACATGAGCACCTTATTTTCATTAGACTGCTAAACTCAAATGCAAACCTGACAATCCACCACCATTGCCTTGAACAGATTTCTCTTTTCTTTGTGCCAAAACCAGCTGTGTCTCTGTCAGCCCAAAATACTTTCAGCAGAACACAGCAGGGAAAAAAAGCCAAAAACAAATAACCCCCCCCCAACAGATAAAAAACTAGAGCATTTCCTGTCAATCAGCAGGGGAAATATAAGAAGGTTGAATACAAAAATCTAAGTTAGAATACAGCTAACACATCTAGGAAAATACTTCCACTCTTCTGCAGAGCTCAGTGGGCTCTTTAATGACTACACTTAGTCAAGTACTCACTTTCAGATTTTGTAGGAAAATCTGATCCTCCAAAATGATGCTGGGTCAGTGATTCATTACTGACTTACAAGAACAAATGTAACTAGCTAAATCACCATTTCATGTTCTACTTAATCTTACTTTGAACCTTTTTCCATGCCTGTGCACTTTGTTTAGCAGTGAAAAAGCGTTATACCAGGAGTTATATGGTGACCCTGCAGTTTCCTTTAGTTATTTTAAATTCTAGGGTTACAAGTTGCTGAGCAGCCCATTTTAGAGTCAAGGGCCTTATTTCTCAACAAATAGGCACAACACTGGTAGATTGTGCTGTGTCAGCTTAAAGATGGTACATTTAAGGACGTCTAAGGATGAGTGAAATCACTGCTGATGGGAATGATTAAGCTCCAACTGCTGTGTTTATAATCACTGTACTGTGCCATCAGTGAATTGTGGTGCTATAAATATAGTGACATAGAAAATGAGATTTTATGGGTATTTTTCTTACAGACTTTTCCATTCCAAAGCATCATTAGAAATTATGTCCATATTCAAAAAAGCATTTCTAGATTTTCAGCAAGATTCTATAAGGCTATAAAACTAAAAATGCTGCAGCATAGGTGCAGAACAGGACAGGCTGGCAAAAATGCAAAAACTTATGTAGTAAGAATGCAGAAATAAGTTTTTTCATTTTCTTTGCAGTTTTAAACACATGCAAACACAGACTACTCCAATATATGCTGTAACATCTTAGATTCCAAGACATGAAAAAAGGTTCAATTTTCACAGAATAGTCTTCAATTAACTCCAAGATTAAAAAGAGAGAGCACAAACATAGTACTCCAACCTACATACAAATAGTGTCTTCCTGGCACAGGCCTCAATATTTATCAGTCAGGGTCTGATTTTGCATCTACCTCCACCCTGTGGAGCAGAACGTCAACCGGGGTAAATTAGCAGTTCCAAAAGATTTTCCACAAAAAATACTACTGCTGTCCCTCAGCCATACTCAGAAGACGTTATCCCAAAATTGGTTACTAAGTCAGTGTAACCACTGGTAGCAGAATTTTGCTCTAAGAACAGAGAAGACCATATGCTAATGATGTCATCTGGGATACACGAAAGTCGAAGGATGTCTGTTGTTAAATGTGACCGTAGTTTCATGCCAGTTATATATGGTAAGTCTAGACATGGTAGAGGGCAAAGAAGATGGAGGCCATTCATTCCATTGTTCATTGTCAAATTAGCTTAATTTCTCCCTCTCAAAACTTTTAAAGAAACTTATCAGCCCTGACAAAACAGAAGCCACAATCACTGCAAGTCTTAGATCCCTGCAACAAAAGATTTGTTAGTTAAATCTCTCAGAAAGTCACTCTCTATTTGCAAGACTTTTCAACGCAATGCAGTGAGTGCTGGTACACAGAATGGTGTACTTGTTCATGAAGTAAATGCACGCAACTGTCCAGAAATCCTTGCCAGCTTTATATATTGCCAAGAGAGATGCACTTCAACAGATCATTTATATTAGCAGCTGGAGAAATGAAAGCAGTATGACGCATGAACTGGCTTAAGGAGAAGCAGCAACCTTTTACTAAGATTAACTGGAAATACCCCTTGTCATTTCATCCTAAAATGTTTCTAAATAGGTAATTTAAAATAATAAAAGGGCATTAACAAGCTGAAAAAGAGAAATATCATTTATGTCACACCAAATTTTGCCCTGAAAATTATTTCTTCTGTTCTTCCATGTTTTCAGCTCTCTTTGAACCGCCTGAAACCTTAGTCTTTCACCAAGCTCATTGGTTTACCTTATTGAAATTCAGTGCTGTTGTTCACACCTGGGTTAGCATCAGTAAGAAACAGGTCTTTTTGTTCTTGTTTTGGCACTTAATTGCAACTTTGCCACTTCAAAAGCTGAAAAATACTTGACAAGATAGTTCAGACACACTGTGTAATAAGCTTAGCACATGTATTTACTAAAATCTGAAAAAACAGTTAACCCAAACTAATAGCAGGACTCGGGGCTGTATTCAGATGTAAATTACATCAACATTAAGTAGAGTAAATCGTTTGAAAATGATGGCACTACACTAACATTGCCAAGTGACAACTGGAAGAAGGTTTGATATGTTCAAACTCCATCAACAAGGAGAAACTGAGTGGCACAAGCAGTCTGAAGTGAAGATTTACAAAACTGGGTATCTCTGTGACACAAACGACATTTAATTTTCTGCTGAATGATATTTTAAATGACTGCTAAAGTTCCTTATTTGAAATTACCTACCAAAACCTAGATAATTATTATGGAAGAAACATTTCCCATCAACATCTGGGTATTTTTAACTGGTCCATCATTTTGGTTGTTCATCTACTGTAGTGAGCTCATCACTATGAGCTCATATTTTGATTTGAATTGCCACATCTTGCTGAAGTAATGTTAGCACTGGACAAAAGAAACTACTGGATGCCACTGCCACTGTCATAGTTTGCATACCAGGTGAATTTTGTTGCTATTCTGCAACTTAAGAGTGTACAGGTAGCAGTCAATAATAACGAGAGCTGTGAAAAGCCAACATTGCATGATCATTAACCTGTTGGAAACGCATCCTCAAACTGAGATTGTACTTATCAAACAGTTCATGAATTTTCTGAGTGAACCTGAGACCTATTTCTAAAGAGTCTTTCTGCAATTCATATTTTCATTTCAATTATGCATTCCTCAAAAGTTTGCTCTTTACAGTGATTTTCAGTTAAGATGTTAAGATGTTTCTTCACTATGAGGGTGGTGAGGCGCTGGAACAGGTTGCCCAGAGGAGCTGTGGATGCTCCATCCCTGGAAGCGTTCAAGGCCAAGATGGATGAGGCTTTGAGCAACATGGTCTAGTGGAAGGTGTCCCTGCCCATGGCAGGAACATGGGAACTAGATGATCTTTAAGGTCCCTTCCAACCCAAACCATTCTATGATACGATGACATTATTGCTTTCTGAAATTGTAAGGAAAATGCAGAGTTTGAGAAGCTTTTTGAACAACAGCTAAGAGAATGTTCACAAATCCCTAGGACTGATGCTTCTAATGTTCATTTATCAATATTTCTCTTCAGAGGAAGCTCTACTTAGATGGGACCTAAAGATTTAAGTCATTTAAACTTAAGAAAAAATCATACAGGAACAGAAAAGTGGCCATATTTGCAATAAATTACATCTGTGTAGCAGAAATGTTGAGTTTATACAGCCTAGGAGGAAATACTATAGCAAAAAATATACTGTCCCCAAGTTTTAAGGTATAACTTTGCTCCAAAAAACAGTATGAGACTCTATGCTTATTAAATATCAATGACTTCTGAAGCAAGCAAACTACTTTCCTAAGCAGAAATGCTGTCTCTAACTGGCACTCTAGATACTCCCTAGATTCTAGATGGACTCTTCAATTTACTCTGATTTTCTTCCAGCATCATCACTGGTAATGAAACTTTTTATGTGAAATTAAGTGATCAGAGACACTTTTGTACCACTTCAGTTTTGTTGTAGGAAAGCGAGGGGTATAAGCAACATCTTAGAATTTCTTTAAAAAGTACCCAATCTGCTACTTATTATAGTGACACAAAACAGGATCCTCACAATCTCAAATTTGGGAAGGAAAAGATAGAACCAAGTGTGCAGCTCTATCTTCCATATTTTTCTGGTTCTGGAGAAAATAAAATGTAGCAAAATGTTATTTTTGTCAATAAACCAAATAGAAATGATTCAAAATGCAAACACAGGAATCAGACCTATGACTAAGGCACCATTTTTAAACTCAAAGAAAGATAGTATTTTAATTAATTTATTGCTATTTATCATCTGCACCGGATGCAACTTTTTCCTGAGAACTGGCCCAAAAATATGGGAGTGAAACCCCCCTGAGAACTAACTTATCATCACTGTCTTTTACACACCTCACTAAATTCTGCCAGGAGAACAAGACACATCTCTCTGACCTTAAAAACATAGGGCTTTAAATATTATTTTACCATGACGGAATGAGGAATGAGAAAGAATAACATATATCATAACAACATATTCACATGGGGTAGTTATATCACCCGATTTCAGTGTTTATATATCTATAGTAGGAGCTTAGAAGAAGATTCACATAAGGTATCATGTATATATAACTGGAAGCTATAAAGCCCTGGCTTCCCTTGCTAGTCAATGGAGACACAGTAGCTTTTCAGAAGAGGAATCTAGTTTATCACCATTGATTTGGGAGGGATCATTTGTAAAATTCTCCACCTCCCCAGTCTCATGAGTCTCCCAGTATATTCAGTAGAGAAACAGATTTTTCAAGATGCACCTAATGGGTCTTTCACCAGCAGTCATGTTCTCTCCTATCACCTGCTGATACCAGGTGAAGGTGATACTCAGAAGGCCACCCAGCCCTTCCTAACCCTATACTTTGCTTCTCTGTTTCCACAAGACTGCTGGGCAAGTGGCCTGGAAACAACTTGCAGCACACTGTGCCCAAGTCCCCAGTGGGGGTGACTCAGGAGCTCGGACCCCAGTGTGAACCGTGGCATACACTCACACTCATTTTGGTCACAATGCTGAGTGAATGAAGACAATCTGAAAATATTAGTAGAGCTGAATCCTGAATTTGCATTGGCAAATTTCTTCCTAGTCTGCTACTTTGCTCTTCTACATTTTTGTTATTACAGATTAATCCAAAAGAGCTTTTTTCAAGAACAGTTCTTACTGCACTCTCACTGGAGGGCTTATTTTAGCCAGTACTAAAAGATGAGGTATTTGCATATACAAATAAAATTCATCTTCAAACACTGTTCCTTTTGTATTTCATAACTGTACCTAAAGGTCCTTACACTTTTTGTATTAGAAGGTAGGCATAAGTATTTTGGTATACCACATTACGTTAAAGTATTGCTGTTATTTACTATCTTTGTGGACCTAACTTGTTAAATAACCTAAAATTAATTGACCTGAAATGACATATAATGCTTGGATTACCAAGTTAGGCCAGAGAAAGACTTGTGAATGAGTATAAGAATTTGGTAGCGTATTTGTGGTCTGGATAATGTTGTGGAAAGATTATGTCCATATGAAAGACATACAGTTCTTTATTAACATTTTTGCTCTTGCTGTTCATAGATGGGGTCATTATTTAAATCCTGAGTGCTAGAAGTATGAAAATCCTCCTGTACCTTACCCTAAGTTGTGAGAAAGCCTATGAGACAGAGCTCAAATGGCAAATTCTGCTTTCTCCCTCATTCCTGAGAGCACTTTGGAGAGCTGTGTCCAGAGAGCACTTGGATGTTTTGGCCATCTGGTGGCAATCTTATGGAATTATAGGCTAAGCAGGGGAAAGCAGCAAGCAAAATGGTCCCAAATGTTTTGCCATTTAAATCACCGATGTTTCTGAAAAATCCCTGCTTTAAAAAGAAAAAAAGAAAAAAACATTTCTGTTGCAAACTGCAGACTAGCGCAGGCTGGAAAGATAATTTCATCCCAGGTTATTATCTCCTGCCAAACAAGAAAAGCAAGTGAAAATATTTGGAATATATTTTGGGTCTTCAAAGGTAAAGCTTGGGTTTTGAGTTGTATTTATGTGATCTAGACTTATGGATAAAGAAGGTAAAAGAATCAGATTTCTAGTCCAAGATTGTCTCAAGAGCTGACTGATTTCCAGATATCTAGCTAAGGGATCATGCAACATTCTTTCTCCACTTATAATTTTCCCCTCTCTCTTCTAAAAAGTTCATTCACTTTTTTTTAAAAAGTAAGGAAAAAGGAGGTTGTAATATTTTGAGTTTTATTTGGAAGTTTGGTAATAAGATCAACTCTAGGGTATCCCAGGCTTATGTATGTTTGGTTTGGCTCGTTACTGGCAGGGGCACAGGCATATTCATCATGCACTGCACTAGCCACTCCAGAAACATTATTAAAATATTTCCTTAGAGTCCAGGGTAGCTGTCACTCTGCAGTGTGACCCACTGAGGGATTTGGCAGCAGCTAGAGAATTAACCTGGTACCAGCCACCAGACCTGATCTCTAAGTCAAGCTCTACAAAAGATCCTTGCAGAGCTCTAAGAAATGTCTGACTTCATGAAATAAAGCTAAGAAATTTTCTCCTTTGCTTTTTTTATTCTAGGCCCTTATACTACCACCCATCACATCAAATTTTGAGCTCATATACGGACAGAGCATGTATACCCATGACAATGTCTTCCAAAATGAAATAAAAGCTGTAAATACTTGCATGGTTATACTTTATTTATTAGTACTCCGATGACCAACTGTAGCATGGGTTTTTATAGATTGCCCTTTACTGAAACTCTCTCTTTGGGGGAATTTAAATCCTCTCTACTACTCCTCTGCACTGTGGGCCAGTCTGAAAAAATCTGCCAAATCAGGTATCACATTTAGTCTGTAGCCTATCCCAAATCTGTGCACACTTTCTGCCTGGAATAAGGTTTTCTGCATGCTGACTGACAGCCCCACAGTGTTACAGACTGGAGCCAGTGAGGAACTGGTTTGTCCCTCCATTTGGCGTGGTCCTGGCAGGGACACATTTTCTTCCTCCAATTTAACAGAAGACCCTCAGGAACAGCTATCCTACCTTCCCTCTCAAATTTCATACACGTCCTGCGCTCACCTGCACGTCTGTCCTCTGTGAGGCAAACTTCTCTCATGCCCACAACATCCCCCATCCCTGATTCACCACTCCAGGGGATGTCCCTCACGCTGATTTTCCATCTGGTGGATTCTCATTCTTCTCTTTGAACACTCAAGGAGTGCTTTCAGCAGATAAGGTGCTCTCTCTTTGGAGTGCAGCTTTAGCAGTTAGCACAGTATGGGAGAGATTTAGAAGCTGACGTAAAATTTGATCTGGCAACATGCTCTGTCCTCTGAGCTCCCAGGGACCTTGTTGGATCGGGTTCTTTGAATGGTAGCTCAGGAGTCAAACTCAAAAAGAATTTAATATTTAGTTCTCTGAGACACCTTTGAAACTCCTAGTCTTAAAGGCAGACTAGTTACTAAAAATATATATGGTTTTTAAAACGTTTGAGAGTAGCCGTTTGTACAGGCTGAGGCCAACAAGCCCTTTACAACTCATTGAACTACATCTTAAAGCTAACTCTAAGGTGTCTTTCACCCTTCATGCTTTTCTCTCTACAAATCTTCTGTACTGCTTCAAAATGAGAACACACATTGGATATTTTCTCTGTAACATTTGGCTGTCCGTCAGAATGGAGCAATGTTAGGTGTAAATCACAAGAGCACTTGTTCCAATTTAAATATTATTTTTGTACTGGATTTAAGACTATTCCCTCATATATCAGCTGTTCCCATGCAGATCAGCACAAGAACATCTGTTTAAAAACAATCTGTTTATTTTATTAGATCTCCCGAAGTTGTGCTTGTGAAAGCATACAACAATACTGGGAAAGGAAGAAGCCTTCTTATTTCTCTGAGTTCACATATATGACTTGTGTTGTTTCAAAGCAAAGCAAACGAAAGAGAATCTAAGGATGAGAACATGCCATTTCTCAATATTACCAGGCCCAGGAAAAATGTGCAGCTAACTAAACACTCTATTTAATTAACTGCTTTTATACTATGCAATTTTTATATGATGAAGCCTGTTGATTGTATTTCCTTTTTGGGTTTGGGTTTGGGTTCGGGTTTTTTTTGGTTGGTTGGTTGGTTTTGTTTTGTGGGTTTTTTTTGAAGTAGCAACATTTAGGTTTTATTTGAATAGCTAAATAAAATTGTACATAGGATGTATGTTAAAAAGTATTGGCTTCGGTGTTCTATTTATTGCTGATGCATTCACAATTAAATAACTGATAAACTGTAGGAGTACTCAGTGCTGAATTGTTAATGAAATTCTGTAACTAACATTTCTGCTTTGCAATAAAATATTTAACATATGCAGGAATCTTCTTACATGACGATTTCAAAATGCTTTATTTATTGTCATACAGTAGTGTGAGGATTAATCAAGTAAATCTCTTTTCACCTTGCAGGAAGGAGAACTAGACTATAGGTAAGTTAGAACCTACATACCGGACATGTAGTGGCCTCCACATGTGAGACTGTTCATGTCTCAGTTACACAGAAAACAACCTGACCTGTTGTTGTTCAGCAACTGAGACCTGAACGGTAACAGCTCATGTTGTCTTCTGTGGCCAGGACTTAGATCTCTGATTTTTTGGTCAAAAGAAACATTGCACCAAATCAAGTATCACCCATTGCATGAGTCTATAAAGTGTTTCCAAAAGGCTCAGGCTGAGTCAATAGAGCAGGGAATGTTAGACAGTTTTGCTGTTTCTCCAGTGTCTACAGTGATAAAAATAGATTACAGAAATATGCTGGCTGTAACAGAGCTTAATTTTATTTTCAGGAAATGCTTTGGAAGAAAATAAATTCCTTTACAATATAAAAGCAATCATCTTGCTTTCTCTCTATATATTCCAATCACATTCTCACTTCCTCACAGCGCGCCTGGTGTTACCGTGTCCACAGCAGTTAGCGTAGCTGAGCTTTCCGACCGGAGGTTCTCAAGCTGTGCTACACTTGCCACGAAGGAAGCACACATTTCAAAACCCTAGGTAGGTTCTGCAGCAGCAGCAAGTGGCTTTACTTCTGTGTAACGTCTCAAACGTGCTACATTACATTGCTTATACTTGCTGCAGTATGTGCTAGTGACTCCTGCGGTGCCCCGGGGCCTGCAGAGGATGGTCATTGCCAGACGTACACTTTTGGTTTAGGACTAGTGAAGATGACCAGCCGGGGGTGAATAAGGGAACAAGAGGCAGGGGGTTAGTGGATTGGCCATCACATAGACTCAGGGTCTCCTGGTTTGGAGAGGAGAAAGAAATAGGGGTTTTCAGTGGGAATAAGGGCACTGAGATGACATCTTCTCACATTCAGGTCACTTGAATGCCTTTTTTAATGGTCTTGCCTTAATATCTTCTCTACAACAGAAAAAAAGAACAACAGATGGATGCTCAAGGACTCAGAAATACTAGATCACTTTGTTAATATGCTAAAAAACATGAATGCTATATCAGTCCAAAATAAACTATTTTTATTGAAAATGTATTTTCAGAAGTTTATAAAAATACACATCACTCCCCTTCGTGGAAGAAATATTTTTCAAGAAGGAATCCTCCCTAAACAAACAAGGATTCTTTGATACAGCTCCTGCAACTCAGAGCATATGTTACATGACAGGTTTTGGGATGAGGATTTAAATGGGTTCTTTTGGAAGACACCTGCAAAGTCAGCCCAAAGGCAAAAAACATGACTTGAGAGTTTTTACTGGTACTACACAGACTGCTGATGAGGCCATTAGGTGCTGCAATTTTTAATTCTTGTTTAGTTAAAGCTGGACAGTGTCTATAAATGTCATATATCTACATATAGGCACACTCTCCCTATTTTACCTTTTATTTTTTAGTAAAACATTGCAGTGAGATAGCATAGGGACCAAGTACTTTCTGGCCCATCAGTGTATGTCTCTGATGGATCATAATTACTCAAGAGGTTTGAATGCTTTGACTGCATCAAAACAAGTGTCTCGTGAGACCCCACCTGGAGTACTGCATCCAGCTCTGGGGCTTCCAACATAAGAAATGCATGGACCTGCTTGAACAATTACAGAGGAGGGCTATGAAGATGATCAGGGTGCTGGGTCACCTCCCCTGCGAGGACAGGCTGAGAGAATTGGGGTTGCTTAGCCTAGAGAAGAGAAGACTCCAGGCAGACCTTATAGCAACCTTCCGCTACTTAAAGGGGGCCTACAGGAAAGAAGGGGAGGGACCCTGTATCAGGGAGTATAGTAATAGGATGAGGGATAATGGTTTTAAACTGAAAGAGGGTAGATTTAGATTAGATATTAGGATGAAATTCTTTGCTGTGAGGGTGGTGAAAAACTGGAACAGGTTGCCCAGAGAAGCTGTGGATGGGCCTTCCCTGGGAGCATTCAAGGCCAGGTTGGATGAGGCTTTGAGCAACCTGATCTAGAGGAAGATGTCCCTGCCCATGGCAGTGGGGTGGGAACTAGATGATCTTTAAGGTCCCTTCCAACCCAAACCATTCTATGATACTATGATTCTATGACTGTTCAGTCATTGCCTTGGAAGGACAAAGTCATTAAGAAAAAGCTGCTCATCCTGCCTTTTAGCCCTGGAAAGCCAAATGAGTAGCTGTATGGGCTATATTTGGCCTATAGATTTTATATTACATCTGCCTGCTTGAACACCTTGGAGGAAGTCTGAAGTCCAGATCTGTGCTATTAGTGCCAGGACCTACAACAAGGTCATTGGCATGAGAAAACTCAGAAATGCTGCCAAAAGACATAAGCTACCACACTTAGGCCAAAGAACCGTAATTTTATTCAGAGACAGTAAAGAGAATTCGGGAGTTGTAGGTGGGTGAACTTGGAACAGATCTACAGCAAAACATAATCGTTCCCATATGTTTGAGAAAGGGAATGAAGTATTTGGAGAAATGGACTGCAGGGTAAGAAATACAGGTCAGAATACCAGTAAGTAGGGATTCAGTAGTCAGGAAATATGGCTAGCTGAAGGGAACAAAGGAAAGTGAAATGAAAGCTGGAGGAAGGGAAAGGAAATTTGCAAGTGTATATGGATAGAGCCTTCTTTGAATGGAAATTGTGGCAACCAAAAGATTTTTTACGATGAAAGGAGATGTACTGAGAAATTTATGAAACCTATAAATTAAGTTTTTTTGAAGAGAGAGAACAGAATCAATTTTAAAACATATTGCAAAGGAGAAAGGAGTTTCACTGGTTCTAGGATAGGCAGTCCACAGAAGGAAGATCTTAACACTAACAGCAGTTGAAATTATCTGCTTTGTAAAGAAATGACTGTGTGTTGTCTATGTAGGAAATTTGATCTCATCAGTAGTATGGGGGAACAAAAAGAAATAAACATTTTACATATATATTCAAGCAATTTGGGAAACAAAATAAAGGGAGCAAAATTATGGAATGGGATTGGAAAGGGACTAACAGAAACACAGCTGTCATACATAGAGAATAGCTAAGTCATCCAGAAAAGATAAGAATAAAGGTGAAAGAGGTGAAGCATCACTGGGATTTACTGATTAAAAAAAAAAAAAGTAAAAGGATTTTTACTCCTCTCAAGCTCATAGAAATTTAGAAGCCAACACTGACTATGGCTATGTAGAGGAATCATTACAGTATTATTACAGAGAAATGGCTCTATAAGCTGTAATAGTGTGGGAGGCTTTGCTTTCATAGATGTAGATCAAAAACCAAATGCTATTACTCGTGATGAGACCTTAAAAATGTGATTGCTTACACATAATTGCTGAGACAACTAAGAATCATGTAACAGACCCAGTCTGAAGATGTAGACAGTGGAATAAGAAAAAAACCTTGCAAGGAGTGTTCACTGACAGATACAGTTTAAAATAAACAAAAAAAACTCCCACTACCTCTACTCCAGTGGCACAAATCTGATTAAAAAAGGGAAATTCTAGTTAATTAAGTAATGTGGACTGAATTCAAGACTGGTATACAGAGGAAGGCTTTAGGCAAAGGTTCATAAACCGTCTAGAACATACTTCCATTTGAAAATAAAACCTACAAGGAAAAGCTTCAGACCTAGCTGGATGAATAAACAAGGATATTAGGAGTAAGCAGAGATCTGCAAGGAATAGAAAAAAGGACTGATCAGCCAAGAAATCTTCTCTTAGAGGTTAAGAAGTCTAGGGATAAAATGAGAATAGCCAAATGTCAAGCTGAGTTAGACCTTTAAAGGATATTAAAATAAATAGGAAAGAAAGGCACTTTGGGAATATAAATAAAAACATAATAAATAAAAAAAGGAGGGCCAAGGTTGAGATTAAAGATAATCTAGATATGCCCCCCTTACTAAATGAATAGTTTGCCTCAGCTTTCAGTAAGAGCAATTATTTCAATATGAAATGGAAGAGGTAAACTGAATAACAGAAATTAAGACACAAATATTATCAGAATGGAACTTGATTTAAAACTCAGACATCTTAATGCAGTCATGAGTAGATAATTGGATAATCATCCATTTCAAACATCAGTAATAAAGTTACTGAAAACAATACCAAGGAGGAACTGATTTCGACATTGCCATGAAAAAGATGTAGGAAGTAAAGCATTCAACAGACAGCAGGGAAATAATATTACAGTCCTATTTTATGGAAAGCTGCAAAAAAAAAGTTTAGTTATCTACATCCACAAAAGATAAAATCAGAAGAAATGCAAAAAGCTGATGGGTCAGAAAACCTATACTGAGAAAAGATAATCAAATAATTTGACCTGCTTACATTTAGTAAAATCAGTGCCAGAAACTTCACACAGAAAAGATCAGAGTTATGGAAGCATACCGTAATTTGAAGTGTGTTCCAGGCCGTCATCTGATTCTCATGCAAGTTTATCAGTAATTTATCAGAATCATCACGATTCCCGCTCTTATATTTGAACCTATTGAAGAAGTGTTCTTTTCTTAAGTATCATCACTTTTTTTTTAGAGTAAGTTTTTCTAAATAAGCAAGTAACTTTGATCCATCAGACTTTGCTTTTACATCCTGAAGATGCCTCTGGAAATACGATAATTTCCATAATAATGTCTAATTTCACTATTATGGTTGACAGTTCACTCCCTGTTTTGAGGGTGTCTGTTGTCATGGAAAGCCAAAATCTTAGGCAGAAATGGAATTCCTTGCATTGTCTGTGGAGTGCTTTTACTATTAAGTTTCAGCATCAAACTTTGAAAAAAGTGGCGTATTTAGTAGCAATGGAAACCCAGTGCAGAGAAGACAGACTCTTTCCAAAACTAGATATGACTAATATGGACTAACTGGAAAACATATCACAGAGGGGATGGTTTTTTAGTCCAGATGAGAAGCTGTGTTTTCTTAAGAAATTTCTGTACAAAATAGGAGAGAAATAATTATGAAGCACAGTCATTAATTTTGCAAGAATTTTTCTTAATCAGTACATTTACCTTAATTTTACATTAAGGCTTTAATTTGCCTTTTTCATGTTTATAGTAATACAAATTCTAACTACTTGCAGAATCCCTACTAGATCCATTCAACATGCAGGATACTTTTGTGACCCTCCCTTTTTACTCACAAAAGCTTCTGGTTTAGCCATTTGCTGCAAACACAATCTACAGGCTCCAAAATTCCACAGCCCTTTCTTGTTTTTTAAAAAATTAAATGAGCAAGTATTAAAAACTATTTTCAGAGCACCATGCACAAAATCTGAAAACTTCTGACCCCAAAGTGTTGAGCTGTTGAGTGAGAACGACTTTCACTAAGCTAAACGTAGCTCCCCTTCTAGCCAAATAAAGAAGGTGGCAAAAACATTTTGGTAGAGTCTGTAGCTTTTCTGAAGACTTCTAACAAGAATTTTGCAGCAATTTACACTTATGTCCTAGTAATTCTTACCACATGTGTGGGAAAAAAAACCTTAAAATAAGTTAAAATGAAGCAATAGTCCCTGTAAATGATTGATAATCATCTGGTAGCAAAAAAAAAGATATATATATATATATAAAAATAAATATGGTGTTAAAAATGCCTACAACCTTGTCCTCTGAGTAGCAAGAAGTACACAAACCATATAATAATAAGTCAGAAATAATGGAGAAAGTGCAGATGAGAGGATGAGAATACCCATAGCTGCTCCCTTCTCGTACGTCTTTCTGACACCCTTCTAATACGTCATTCTGACACAAGCTATCCAGACTTTCATTGATTTTTCTGATAATCATTCCAGTGAGAAGGCAGAAAAACTATGGAAAGCCATGAGGCCAGATATAAATATTCCTATAATACTTTAGCCGCCCCTCAAAGTATCAAACTATAAATTTCTATTTCAGTTGGTCTTAAACCTAAAAGGCAAATTCCACTACTTCTTAATGACTACTTTATACAAAGTTCTGAAAAAGTACATTGAAGCAAAATGAGAATTCTCTTCTATTTTCATGGCTTAAACTCTTGCTAACAACCATTGAAACTTAAATAGGTGTTACGCAGAGAAACTCAGTGTAACTGCAGTAGAAATGAACCCTCCAAAGCTTCACCTGCATTTTCTTTAATCTCTCATTCCTGCATAAGAGCATCACTGTTCAAAGATTTTGTAAACAGCAAGGGTAAACGCATTTGTGTAAGGATGTTACCAGTAATTACTATAAAACTCTATTAATTATAAATGCCATGCTGCTCAAATTAGTTTTGACCAGAATTCTAATAATTGTGTCATTTACAAATAGAAAATCTGCCCACTGCTTCACAAAGTTTTCTGTCATTGTCCCCTGCATTGAGAGCAGCAGTACTAGTATGCAGACCAAGTTAGTGGTCGATCTGAGGTTAGTTGTTTCCATTTCCCTCAACCTTTCTGACTGACCTCAAGTTAAAAGATCACTATTACAGTTTGGCTGACTGGTTTTCTTAGGAACTGCCTTACCTCTTAGATGATACTTGTTCTTCTCAAATTCTTCCATACTTGGTAGCAAAAAAAAAGATTTTTCTTTTTTTCTTTTTTTCTTTTTTTTTTTTTGGTTTTTTTTTTTTTGTTCTTGCTTCCTACCCTATGCAGAATTTGCTGGCAGGTTTTGTGGTAACTAACTAGAGACAGACAGTCATACTCAGACAAAATAACAAATTACTTGGACTTTAACCCCAAGGCTGTAGTAGAGGGAATTTGAGCTGGATCTTTCTAGCGTAGAAGGAGATGGAACAAAGCTTTCTGTTTATACTTTTAAATGTCTTCTACACTGAGATTGTAGGAAAAAATAAATTGAGTTGTAACAACTGTAAAGTTGCATAGTTCTAAGCCACCTTTTACCTGACAATCTCACAGGATAGCTGTGCCAGCATGAGCGGTTGAAACTCTTTTTGTAAGAGATATTCAATAGGCAATAAAGTTCTTTTTTTTAAAAAATGACAATGAACAGGCAAAGAAAATGGAGAAATGTGCATTCTTTGATGTATTCAAATACTGTTTTGGAAGATATGTTTTAATGAAATGCTGTTTACAAAAGAACACAGGATAAATACAGAGAACTTTCTGTTTTGTAATGTATGGAAGGTGGCATTATATAATCAAAGGGTCCACTTTGAAATTACAGTTTATGATTTCATGAAAGAGAGACGCAAGTTAAAATACAGGGTGCTCAGTGTCTTTCTCTTCCATCTGCTTTTTCCTCCTCCCCAAATGCACACTTAGAATAATTCCCTTCCAGTCTCTCCAGTGTGAGCAAATGAGTTCAGCCTTCCACAGTTAAAAATTTTACCATGTAAGGTTGGTAGTAATTGCTTCACCTTTTGCTGCTATTCCACTTTGGACTTCCATCCACTGACTTTGCAGTTAACAAGGTTTTCCACCACACCATGATAAATTCTGTGCATTATTGATCACGAACTCTCAATGATCCATCATCAATGAACTTTTACTGATCAGTCATCCACTGTTAGATGCGGGCAAGTGTTTTCAAAAAGCAGTAAGAATATAACCCATCTCTGATCCTTCATTAGGATCTTTAAATATCTACCATTTTCATGTTAATCTCACTGGCAATCGTATTTGCAAGGCAACAATATTAGGATGCTGATTATATTCAACATTTTTATAATACAACTCATTCAAAATGATAAAATGAGGGGAGGGGTTCTTTGTTTTTTGTTTTTCTGGGTTTTTAAAACACGTATGATGGAGTTGATTATATGGCACAATTTAAATAAGATAGAAATCACAGTAAACTGACTGGAAGAATGCACCATAAGATATGATGATGTTCAACTTCAAATAGTCACAGCATGGTTCTATTCCTGACTATTTCAGAGAACCAGGGAAGAGCTATATCCTGAATGTTTGCATTTTTTCATCTTTTATACTCAGAAAGCTAAAATCTTTTTTTTTTTAATTTGGTTTTGGGCTTTTTTATTGGTTTTGGTTTGGGTTGTGTTGGGTTTGCTTTTTTTGTTATTAGATCTAGGCTTCAGGCATACGTTTGTCACTTAGTTTTCAGATACATGTTCTCTTCAGTTGTACATGAATGAACTGACCATCAGTCTTAGTAACAACATCTGGCTAATCATTAATATCCTGCATCTGATTACATCTGCATTAATATATTAAAGATGACCTGGGTACAGTCTTGAGCACTGACCAAAATTCATCCAGACAGTTCATTTGTTTGTATGCTCCCAGGCTTAGTTTGGTTTATGGCAAGTAGACCTCATACAGACAAAGCACAGACATGATTTAGAGGACAGCACAGACCTGAGACTGTAGCCAGCAGGTGGTGTGGATGAGACCATCCTGTTTTGGGGGAAGAGAGACTGGCCACAGGGCTATTTATTGTCTGCTATAGAGTAGCCTTGTTGAGCACTTACTCCACCTGAATTACACAACACATAAAAAATTTCTTTTAAGGGCACATGTGAGACATTCCATTTTAAAAGTCTAAAATACCATTTTCCAGATCCTTTTTAGTAACTCCAGAAGATTACAGAAATACAATTTAATATTAAAAAAGCAGTCTCAGAAGGCAAAATAAAAGGACTCAGAGTAACTCAGAATGCAGGACTTTATCCTCTAATTCAGACTTCTGTTTTTTACGGCTAAAAGACAAGTGATAAGATCAAGAATTTATTACAGTAACTAGGAAGCAACAAGGAAGTTATAAAAATTGTCAAGACGTCTTACTGGATCTAAATGGTGGAGCTATTAGTGATTAAAAAAACAGATGTGTCTAGATGAAAGGAATTGACTGTTATTACACATGAATGAGATGAGGGAGTGGAGCAGATAACCATTAAGAGACTGTGTTTTCTTCCAGCCTAGAAACTTCTGGGAAATAAAAGGGCTATCTGCTAATATAATTCTACATAAAGCTGGGTACTTTACTTTTTTCAGTTTTCACAATGTCGAAGTTGCTACTTGTTTGTTTGTAATTTAACTGTAATTCATGTGGAACCGTCTATTCAGTATGGAAAATGTAAGATTATTGCGCAATCATTACCACATACTGGCATATGGTTTTAACCGATACAATATGCGTAAAGTTGAAAGAAGTGGCAATGTAAAAGAAAAGGAATGGACTGCAGGAGTGAAAAGAGATAATTTTTTTCTCTAAAACAAAATATAAACATTTTCAAGATACTCATTTTTATCACCACTATAAGGCACAAAATATCAGTTTCTTTAGGTTCCTCAAGACAAAATGTGCACTTGACTTTTACTTGCCTTCCTGATAGGAAAATGAGTAGATTATTGATGAGCTGGAAAGGTAGGGTACTAACAAATTTACCTTTAGTAAGGCTTTTGACATTATGTCCCAAAGCAATCATGTCCAGAAGCTAAGGAGGTATGGGCTGACAGACCACATTGTTACGTGGACTGAAAATTCACTGGAAGCATGATGGCTCAACATCCAACTGGCTAGTAAGCACAGTACGGCAACAGTTGATATGAGGGCCCATATCATTCCACATATTCACCGGCAACCTGGAGCACAGGCTATATGAGGAAAGACTCAGGGCTGGCCTTGTTTAGCCTGGGAAAAGGAAGCTACAGGGTGATCTAATAACAGTTTACAATTACTTGAAGTGGTGTGACAGAGATGAGGAAACCAAACTTTCATCTAACTGTGGCTTGGCATGTTCAGATTAGACATCAGGTAAAAAACATTTACTGGGGCCAATGAAGCACTGGAACAGGTTGCCCAGGGAGGTTATGGACTCTGACCTTGGAGATTTTCAAAACAAGAATGCCCTAGTAGCTCTGGCCTAATGTTGGCAATAGTCCTCTTTCAAGCAGAGGATTGGACTAGATCACTTTCAACCAACATTTATGCAATTTTATGAGTCTATAATTTGACTGTTCCTCAAGGAAGGAATTTGATGCCAGCCTGAATGTCAGCACTAAGATGATCTCAGTCCCTCTTCCAGGCTTAGTATTGTGTATCCAGAGTTCATACATATGCCAAATTTGCATTGATCAAAAGGAAGACGTTGAACAAAACAGATCTTGCTCTTTAATTAAATAGGAGCTCTGAGAGTGTCACTAAACTCACAAAATCAATCAAGAAAATCTGCTTTGCTCTGACTAGCCAGAGAACTGGAACTAGAGAAAGTTAAAGTTTAAAAAAAAAAAAAAACAAAACCAAACATAAGTTACCTAACATGACTGATCCTTGATATAAACAGTAAGAACAGGACAGGGAAGATAGGAGCTTAGGGTTTTACATAAAGAATTGTGAGACTTTTAGTTAGGACTGTGTGAGTCCTGTTAGTTTTGAACAATAAGTATTCCTTTTATGTTTTATTATTTTTAAAAAATCACCCTTTTCTCAGGCATGTGTAGAAGAGAGTTCTTCACTGGAATAGATCTCTTCATAAAATTAACTCACAGCAGAGGGCTGGGTTTTTTCTTTCCCAGAAGTTATGATGTTCCTACCAGTAATCTTTTTACATACCCATATTTCATGGTGGTGTGTGAAAGGACAAAAGTTCCACAACGGATCTCCTATCAGGTATTCCATGAGAAACAATAAAAAAAGAAAAAGGCAGGCAACAAAATTTCTATTGCAAACACTAACTGCAATGAATTCTACATCAGAGACAAGGTATTTGTTCAGTATTCTGCTCTCAGTGCTGGGTAGTTGGTCTCTGAATAAGTAAGAGGAACACAATCTAAAAATAAAAGAGCTACTATTCAAGAATACTTAAAGTATTATGAGTTCTTAAACAGCACATAAAGAGAAAACACTTTCTAATAAAATTTGCTAGTAACTTTTGGTTTGGCTACCCTCTGTATGACTCGAAAAGGTACAGGAATGGCAGTGTTAGAAGGAAAGAAATTTGCAGAATTCACAAATAGTTTTGCCATCCAGATGAAACCACTTACCTCATGTGCTCCCGGTCCATCTTCATGGTTGCAAACTACAAAAGTTTACAAACTCTCAAACCAAACATTTTAATTTCTGTCAGCTTTAAGATTTAACGAATAGGTTTCCCATTCAGGAAATGTAAAGGATTTGTTGGGGTTTTAATTAACCTAGAAACATGCTGATAGTTAATTTGCTACATACTTGGGGTCTTTTGTGCCAAAAGAGCTGGTTGTGTCTTAAGTTTGGCTAACTAAATAGAACCAGGTTTGGCTAGGCTTGGAAGTCAGTTCTGCAGTCTGGTGTGGCTACATGGTCAACTACATGCTGTAACAACAGTGTTACACTAGATGTTTTGATTAACTACTGTCATTTCAAGCAAGCAGGTCAAATATTCTCAAGAAAAGAATTTGAAGGCAAATACTTTACACCAATATAATGAATAGTTTGACATCAGGGATGTATCTGTATGTCTAGGCAGATTTTTAAAAATCCACTGAATCCAAGTATAGAAGCATTTGGATACCCAGTGGAAAGAAGATAATCAGTAAAAAAAGGATAGATTGGTGAGTATTGAAGGTATCATTTTCAAAGTAGTTCTGTGTGAAGTTCAAAAGGATTATCAGGAACAATATTTTTAAAATTTTACTTCATAGAAATATGAAAATACAGAACACAGATGCTTCTGAAAACAATTAGAAGACTCTGCTTCTGCTTTTGTTTAACAATTCAGATAAGCTGGAAGATAAAATAGTTTTCAAGTGGCTTTCCTCCCCTCTGCTGTGCATGCCTAGCTTCATGTGTTTGCTCTGATTAAACAAAGTTTAGTCTGTTCCTTGATAGCAAAAACCAGTCCTCAATCTGGGTTAACACATCATTATCTGGAACAGTAGGGGTTTTGGAGAGCATCCAGATCCAAGACCTTTGGGGCACCCAATACACTATATTTGTATAGAATATGGGCACCAAAGTCTACAACAACAATCGAGAAAGCCAGTGCTACAGTGGCCATCTATGTACATATGTCACTTACCAACTCTCACTTAAATCTCAAGTGCTGACTACCAAGGCTTCTGTGCACACACAGAACTGCTTTAACTTAAGGAACTAGGTAGTGGCATCCATCCATGCTCTTGTTTAATTGTAAAGATGCACTGGTAAAACAGTTGAGGTGTGCGAGAGAAGGATGGACTTCACAACTCTATGAGTTATATTCTGAAGCCGTTTATTGTCTTGTCTGACTCTAATACATATCATAATTTTCACTTAGTCACTGCGCACACACTCATGATTGGTTACAGCTTGTTACACACATTATTGCAATTGGCTCTATACAAAATATCACGTGCTGTCCACGCGCCTCTCACAGAGTCAGGATTCGCTGCTTGCAGGTGTTCCTGTACTCCTTTGCTTCTTCTTAGTTTTTTCCCACAGCTCCTTCTCCTCAAGGCCGAGCCGTGCAGATATCCAGCTGTTTACCAGCTTCTCAGTGCCACAGCTCCTTCTCCTTAAGGTCGAGCCATGCAGGGTGATCCCAACAGAGGTGGGGTTCATCTTCTCAAGCTTTAGGTACCTGTGTATGTCTCACATGTTGATGCCTGCATGGTAGATAGCTACAGCCAGATGAACTAAAACCAGTCCTAACCTCTGCTCAAGGCTTCTGGGAAGGACACTCACTCCATTAGCTATGCTGCGAGCACATCTGATACCCAAAGGCAGTACCACAGTGCTGACATCTTCCATTCAAGAACATAGACAATAGTAGGACCTTTGGCTGAAGAATGTGCACTGAAAATGGAGACCTGGTTTCTACACCTTTGTCAGTCTGACCAGATTCAAATTCAAATTCATGTTTGCTACATCCAGAGAACATGTCACTTGATTGGAATGAGGAAGAGTAACAAACTTCTGTTGTAGTTAGACCATTGGGCACCCGGGAGTGCAAACGTTATGAGGCCAACAAGATCTCAGGGATAAGGTGCCTGCTGGCTAGACCATTCAGAAGCAAGATCTGATGTGAAGCTGTTTCCACTTGAATTACTTCTGGCATTTTATCTAGCAATGTAGATATATGAACAATCCTGACATAAGGGGCTGGAGTGGGTACAATAAAGTAAATGTAGTTACACTTACTCAAAGTTAGGCAGTTCATCGACTCAGAGTTCAAGTTCTTCTGCAGCCATAGAGAGCTGCATGTTTGTCCCATAACAGGTAGGTTTTTAAGATAAGTGGAATGAACTGTGTTATAGGTCACCTGCTTTCTGTCTCCTTTCTCTTTTTTTCTCTCCCAAGTATATAAAGGAAAATGAGATAATTTTACTAGACTAGACACGACTTCTAAATTGCCAGCATTAGATCCTCCTTTAAAATCAAGGTTCTACTTTACAGTTTTGTGATTGTGAAATGTCTAGTAGTAACTGGAATATTCCAGATACTGTCCCTTCAACCTTGTGGAGAAGAGACATTTTGCATTGGCTGCTCCAAATCCCATTGATTCTTTTTTATTACACTGTAGATTCATGCATTATCTCACTCATCATCCTCTGTCACCTCAGGTATATACTTCAGTATCATTGCTTTCCAGATTTAGCCTTTTTGTTGCATGTCTGTTTTGAATTAATTTTCCCCAGATGTATTTGCAGTTTTCCAAGTTGACTCTCATTTTGTTATTCTCGGCCCATGTTTCTATTTTTTCTAGGACCCTCTATTATTTGCCTGTCTTGACTGCTGCTGGCACAATCTACAATTTAACATCATCTGTGAATTTCATTACCATGCTTGTGTTTCAATCCAGATCATTTATGTGAATTTTAAAGAAGACAACTCCTTAAACAGAGCCCTATGGCACCCCTATAGTCAGCTTATACAGCTCAATATGTTGTTGTTTATTATCATAATTTATTTGTGTTCTATATGCCAATTTTCAGTCCATGTAATGGAGCTTAGATCCAAGCCAATTTGAACTCATTTGAAAAGTAAGATTTCGTCAGACATTGTATTGAATGCTATACCAAAACCCAGATGATATCCTCTTTCCTTTCTCAATTGCTTTTGTAACTGTTCCACAGAAAATAATCAACTTTTGTACTGCACAGTTTTCACTTCATAAATCCAAACTGCTAATAGGTCATGGGTCTATAATCTTCTTGTCTGCTTGATGCCAGTTCAGGATTAAGCCTTGTATAAAACTATATATAACTTGGGATCTGGCTGCAGGTAAGTGGCAAGATCTCCCTGAAACTCCATGAAGCGCCTGGTCTGATTGTCGTGATCTTCATGGGGGAGCAGCGTTTTGTTACGAGAGCTCTCTCTAGTGGTCCTGGTTACTTCACACATGCTGTGACTCCAATGCTGCAATCTAGAAAGGCTGACGGTGCTACACCTCCCTTCTGTGAATCTTCAGAGGCATAAACCTGTTTGGTTCCAGCATCAAATTACGGCAAAATCATATTGAGAAGAAAAATAATAATAGTAAAAAAAAGAGTAAACTCCTGAAAAAGGGTAATGCATGCTAAGGTTACAGAGGAAGCCTTTCAAAAGCAACTAGTTTAGGAGCTTTACCGCCTTCAGTGCTGGAACAGACATAAGTCAACACATAATATTTAAACATATTATGTAGTCGAAGAGCAGAATACACATCCAAATCATATTCCCCATATAAGGTGGAAAAACAGGTACTTCCTAGGGTTGATAGATCATTATGGAAGTTGCATTTTAAGAGCCTCTTTAAAAAGCACAAATTTTAAATGGGTAGCTCATAAATACATTATATTTAAAACAAGGGCAGCTTACCAAATCATATTTGAAAAGGGAATATGTATTGCTTTCCGTTATTTCACTCTGGGATTAGTGAGAACAGGGTCAGAGCTCAGACCAGCATGCTCATAAGTTCAGAAGAAGACTCCATGAATTATACTACTCACTGACAATAACCACTGGTAAATAGCTGTACATACAAGGTTCCAGATAATAGCATATATATTTAAGTGTGTAAACGCTTTACAAAAATCTTAAGGTAAGTGCATATTACTGCATTGCATAGCAACTCCCAGAAAAAAAACACCATCATTTAAAAATAGTTTGGCTTTATGTTTTCCTGAATCTAAACTGAAAAGATCAAAAATTAATGTACTTCTATTTTCTCTGTTACTAATTTATTAGGACTGAAATGAAAACAACATTATAATACATTTCCGTTTTGCTGAAAAAATGAATATTTTCTCAAACAAATCTTTTTGGATATTGATTTTCTGAATATTATTTGAGATATAGTTGCCTTATTTTGAAAAATAAAGTTTGTTGGCATCCTTTCAGTAAATGAAGGTCTATTAGATACCTGCTTTAAAAATACTTTATGGAAAACACCGTGTTTACAAATAAAATATACTACACTTCTAAGAAGATTTTCTCTTCAGACGAAAACATTTTTTTCTGTGAGGGCCTAAAAATTCTCCTAAGTGAACTGTGTGCACAACACTTCTAAGAGGACATGTAAGCATTGACCAAAATGCCCTAGAAGTATCTTGATCGTGTTTAAATTAAGCACTTGAAGTGAGGGGAAACTAAACATGAGTTTAAACACCCTCTTGAATGGTTACTTAAATCACAGCATGGAATGTCCCTGAAACTGTGGAGCTTAATAAAATACATGTTCAGGCACTATGACAGAAATGAGACATAAATAATTAGATAACTGTTTTGAAAAGACCAGTTATTTTCACTCTAATTAAATTCTTTTAAAAGCATTTTTTACAGAGTTCCAGGATTCTTTAGTATCTTCAGTAAACTGAAGTCTGATCCAGGTCCTTTTGGAGTCAAAGAAAACCTTGCATTAACTTCAGTAGAAATGAGACTCCTTAGGAAGCAGATGTGCTTACATTCCACTGTCAAAAATAGGAGCTAAGCATCTGCTCAAAGTTAATCACACGCTTAAACACTGTCCAGGACTAAGGTCATGGTTGCCAGGACCTGATCTTGCAGCACATATAAATCCAACTGATTAATGGTTTGGTTTGCCTGCTGGATAAAACAAATGTAATAGGAAATACAGGGTTTGGGGTTTTATGATTCATTTTTACGCCACTTAAAAAAAAAAATCTATCTATTATGAATAAATAGGGTTCAGAAAATGAATTCCAATTATTTGAGTTATTGGAAATACTAATTCAAACTACTGTATATTCTTATTTATTTCAGGTTGGAAACCAAAGAAGAACACTAACACAAACAAGGTATAACAAAAAACATAATGTGACAAATAGACATACAGGCAAACAAGAAGCAGAGTCTGTCAAGGAAATTGAGGTTACTTCTGAAAAGTACACATGATGTCCTATAAACATAGCATAACAGAGATAAAACTTAGCAAAGGGCAAATAAATGTTCTCCAAATATAGAGAAGACTTAATAAAAGATAATGAAATAAAAATTTAAGGCCGAGAGAAAATTTGGTAATATACCATCAGCTGGTCACTTTAGTTACTGGAACTCAGATTATCTGTCCTCTTCCAATTACAAATTGCATAAACTGTAATTTTGATATAAATTATAGGAAAGTGATGGAAAGAGGGAATTAAGGGAAGTGAAAGTAGTGAGGATGTAATGGAGATTGTGGAAGAGGATGTGGAGGTGCAACTGAAAGCAGGATAGGGAGGCTGTGCCAGCTGTAGAGCAACTGTGTGCTGAAGGTGTACCAGGTGAGATTATCACTTGTGACACAAAATAAAAAATATTGTCAAAACCTACAGTAAGAAGGGCCCAACCTATGCTTGTCTCAGGGAGACTGGCGAGGCTCCTTCTGCCTCTAGTTGCTTTTAAGTTCATGCAGTCCTACAAAAGATGATAAGATCACCAAGACGATAAACTGGCAGCTGCTCACAACGTTTTTCTTTAACCCAACAACAAAGTCCCAACAACGCTACAGGTTCAGACAGTAGATCACAACTTGCACACAAACCGTACCAATTTAATATCTTTGACAGCAATCTAATGGCTTTCAAGTAAGTTAAGCCACAAGTCATCTAGTAACTTCAGAAAATGGACACTATTCATGCAGATTAAGTCTCAAGCAAGACACATTCCAGCATTTGCAACCATTTTTTTGCAAACCCCTGCATTTATGTACGTATTAGTCCATGAGAATTTGGGGTGTCATTTTCTTTTAAATGTAGCTTATCCACCTTAAGGATGTAGGACATGTTATAAAACAGGCTATGACAGCTTAAAGGTTCAGATTGCTAGTGAAAGGAACTAAAAAATATTGTTATTATAATCTCATTCTTGTAAATCAATCTCATGATATCTGGAACACAGTATATTCCAAAGGTTAAAGCTGTCATGTCTGATGTGTCAGTTCCTTCTGTAAGCAATTTCCAGTTGCTTAGCTGGGAAAAACAAGAGAGCGAGATCTAATCCCACAGCTTTCACCTAAGTGAAAGAGCCTAAGCTGCTCTTGCTGGTAAACTGAAAGAGTGCCCAGAGCTTTGGGGCTTGAAACAAGATGCTTGCAGGATCTATGGTAGAAATGTCATATGTTTCTATGAGAATATTCTTGCTGCAGTTGAATCTGACTCAAGGCAGGCCTTAAAGTATTGGGACCAATCCACTCATCCTGTTCTACAGGCATCTTTTTGATTCTCTCGCTGAAGGTGTCTGGTGTATAACAACTGTGCTCAGTGCAAAATCATTCTACTCGCTGTATCTTTGAGCAGTTCTACATACATTATTTTTGCTTCTATCTAACTTTTCCTATTTGGGATAGTTTATTTTGCCCAAGTTTTATTTGAGTTGGTTTCTCTGGGCATTGGGCCCAGTTTTTGTTTAACTTTGTTCTTAAAATCTGTACAACAGCCCAGATGTTCTTTCCAAAAAAAAAAAAAAAAAAAGGAGGGGGGAAGCTTCATACATCCATTTTAAAAAAGATCATGTTGTAAGGAAGCAGAAGGGATAATTTGTAAACCACCGAATGCATTTGTATGGTTTATAGAAAAATTAAGCTCTGTTACTGTTTGGGACTTCAGTTTACAACAAGGCTAACGAAAATGCTGACTAGATGGAAGAAAAAACACAAGGACTATTGGCACACAAGAAAAGTTTTATATTGGAACATTAATTTAAAATTATTACTAAGCAGAAGGTAAAAAAAAGATATTAGTAAAGATGGATCTAGCTGAACTACATCAGAGTCATACTTTTATCTTTCCCCCAAAAAAGTAAGGATGGTGGAACAGTGCAAATCAACAACAGGCCCAGCAGCTTTTACTGGACCTAGAGTAAAAGTTTCAACTTGATCTACAGCTTTAAGAAGCACAACAGTGCAACTCTGTATAGCAACACGTAAGCAGCTGTCAAAAGAACTGTTTCAAAAGAGATGTCAGGAAACATGGAACAGCAAAAGCAGGGACTGTACCCAAAAGGGAGGGGCAAAGAAACAAAAGTCAAAGAAACAACTGACCCCATTAAATAATTATCAAAGACTGGTTACTCATGTATTTATCTAGTGCCACAAGTGACATCATGAGCTGACATTACCAATAGGTTACCACTTTCCCAGTGAACAGTAAAAGTTCAAAAACATCTTTTATCAAAGGCTATAGCACTTATGTTTTTTGAAGCCAAATCCTCAGGCCTGAGAAAGAAGCCAAGATATACCCCTAACACAGGGAAAATGCCAGGTACTGTAGAGACAGAAGAAAAGGAATGAGAAATGCTAAGAAAGCAAGGTAGAGTATAAGGCATACAGGGTTATTACAGTCATTATGGCATAGAATAGTTCTTAGGTTTCTAATTAGTCCAGGCTCCCTGTACTCTCCTTAATACACATTGGAAATGAGCTCCTCACAGAATCCCATCCAGCAATATGGGATTAAAAAAAAAATACCCTCTTTAAGCAAATTAAGAACATCATAAGAAGTGTTGAATACTAGAAATGCTTTAAACCTTCAAGGGAATACACTACCCTAGTTTACAGACGGTTTAGTTATTCCAAATGTTGTACTCATACAATATTCACTTATAAAAAATGGATATATAACTGCTACCAGCGTGTAAAAAGCCTGGGATTCCTCCTCCTTCTATTAGAAATATTCTTGATTACATGTAGAATTTTGCTCCTTGGTTAATGAATACAGTATAGTCACACTGTCTGTGTTTGCCTGTAAATGACCAATGTCAAAAGCCCACCACCCTTGGCATTAAACAGAAGTCCTTACAATATCAACTATACATGAAAAAACATTTCTTCGACAAAACTGTAAAACATTTCATTATTTAAATGTACATCCATGCAGTAGAAATGTAATTTAGAATTTAAAATATATCTCTCTCAGAGAGAGATTAAAAATCTTCTCCTTCCTTGGAGAAAACACTGGAACCTTTCCCTTCCCACAAAGAGACTCAGAAGGCCCTGCCAAAGTCTCCCCTTCTCATGGGAATCACAACATTTTCTCATTATTTTCCCTCTGAAAAAAATGAGATCTTCTGCAACAATTTCTATTCTGCCAATTTCCACACATATCTTTAAAATAGAAGTCCTTCCTAAGAAATTAAGAAAGAGATTATGATTCAAGAAAAAATGGAGACTGACAGTAATATCACAGACACTTGTGCAATAATGATGTGTACAAAAATCTACATCAAAGCCTTTGGAAAAGTTTTTCTTAGTTAATAAAATAAGCAACCCTCATTGCCTCTTGGTCTACTCAGGAACAAGTTCATATTTTCATTTTTCCAAAGCCAGTGTTAAGAGTAACTGCTGTTAAGATCAGTGACAAAAAATTCAGCTGAATCTGTAGTTGCAGTTAACAGTTTCATCTTTGGAGGAGTCTATCACCTTCTTTTTCCCTCTTAATAAAATCAGCCAATACATACACAAGCCATCATTGTAAAGATTAACATTCTACTAGAATAGTTCTTGAAAGGCAAACTCCAGATGTTAACAAAGGTTTTCTCTGCTAACTTCCTGGTCAAGTTCTGCTGACTTTTTCCTGGATTGACTTGCTTTACCAAGAAAAGAACATTAACCCATGTGTACCAGTTTGACACGTGTCGCAGAAAATAACACACATTTTCCCACACTGGTTGGCGTCTAATTTGATGGCATGAGGTGGTGGCTCCTTCTTATCCACCACCACTGATAATACAGATATTCTTTTGGTTTTTGTTCTCTTTGGCTTTAATTCCTAAACCAGAACAAAAGCCTGTCAGTCACCAAGTTCTTAAAATTGAGTCAACTGTTCCTGTGGCTCACAAGTGGTACTGTAGAAATTGGAATCAGATAACCCACTTTCAGTTTTATTACAGCCTATGGATTCATAACCTTTGTGCTGTCCATCAGGGAGATGGTCTCAAACACAAAGAAACAAGATCTACCTCTCTTCCTGAACATGTCCTCCCAGAGGCACCTGAAATTCCCTGACAGGAGTTTTGGCTGCAAGGCTGGCAGCCTGCCTGGGATGGAAGGGAACACTGTCCTGAGCAGCCAGGGGGTCCATCCAACAGATTTCATGCTTCGTTTAATCTTACAAACTTAAAATCTACTGCATAAAAAGATTGAAACACGTGATTATTATCTCTCATGCGACTCCAGATCAGATTTGCAAGATTTAGAAGAGGATGATACTGTATTATTTCCAGGAAAACCAGCTTAATCTTTGTACCTGAAAATCTTCTGTGATGTTTCTGCCTTTCAACAGTAATAAAGGCTCATTTGTTAACAATTCGGATGACAGTACAAGAGGCAGATTACAGTCTGCAACTGACCCTCCTTTTGCTTGGTTTTAGAGCTAAACAATTATTTGGGGGACTGGGGGAAGAGATGGGACAATTTTTTTCATAGAGTCTGAGACCCATAATCATTAGGCCACGTAGTTAGACAAACTATATCAGAGCACATTAATTATCACTCTGTTATCCTCCTGTTCAACCCAGTGTGCTGGATTAGACTAAAAGCACTGTAGGTCTCAAGAGATTTATGTATCAGGAACAGTAGAAACCAAAATGGCTTTACAGAATGGCAGAAAAGTTGAGGTTGGAAGGGACCTCTGAAGGTCATCCGGTCCAACCTCCCTGCTCAAGCGGGGACACCTACAGTCAGTTGTGCAGGACCATGTCCAGATGGCTTTTGACTATCTCCAGGGAGAGAAACTCCATAATCTCTCTGAGGCTTCACTGATGAAGACCCCTGAAATGCCAAGGAACTGGTTAGAAGAGTTTGTAAGGTGTCAGTTTCTTCTTTAGCTCAAGGTGTGAATCTTCTTGTCATCCTGAGTGCAAAAAAAAAATTCTCTCCCATACTTCAAATCAAGTAATTTGTTAAACCTTGCATATAAGACACAGTCAGGTATATAATAAAGAACATTATGTTCATGGCAGAACATTGTCCATGTGTCTGCCTGCAGAGTCAGACAATCCACAGGACTCAAAGAACAGAAATCACTCCCCTCTCTCTCACTTTCTGAAAACGGTGAAGGAAGAGTGATTCTTTTTCACACAGACAACCTGAAGTGTGGGATTTTCAGGTGACATTTTATTTCAGGTCACTGCTCAAACTGAGACGTGCAAGCAGCAGTATATTTAAGGGGATGTAGCATTTGCTGAATATGAAGGAATAAAAATAAACAAGAGGATTCACAAATTATCCAACTCTCAGATTTTAGTGACAGAAAGGACCACTGCAAGTGTAACATGCAAGCCACCCAGCATTTGCACTGTAGGACTTCCCTAAGAAGTTAGAGAAAGTTGCTTCATTTGATTTCAACTCGTAATTTTTTCCACATTTTACAAATGATCTTTGCTCTTAGGAAACCTCATCATATGTCAGCTTATCTAATTTTGTCTTTGGCCATACAATTATCTTTCTGTCTCCATCAGCAAGATGGTAAATATCTTCCTATAAATGATTTCTCCCTACAGTTTTTTTCGTCCATATCTAAATTGTTTTCCTAAAATGACCAGGTAACCTCTCAGATTTCTTCCTGATATATTGAATAGACTGAGTTCCTTATATCCTAGGTTTCTTTTCCAAAGGCAGGTAGATCATTATTTTGGATCTCCTCTGAGCTCTTTCAAGTAATTCAGACCCCTTTCATGCACAGCAGATATCGGAACTGGACAGAACAATCCTGCATTTTAAGCATAGCATAGCATTCTTCTTCTCATCCTTTTAATGGTTCCCTATTAATTCAGTACAGCACAGGTCTTAAGATGTTGTAGTGCAATGTCAAACGCTGTGGAAAAAACCCAGTAGCTTACATCAGTAGCCACTTTTATCAATTAGACCATGTCAAATCTTGCCTGTAATCGTGTAAGAAAAAAAACAGACAACTTTTTCAAGTCTTCTTCAGAGACCTGTGTTGTCTGGGATAAACTACATTTTTAATTTCTAATCCTCTGTAGATACAAGACTGCATTTATTGCCTTATTATTCTGCCCAGTATCATTGCAAGGATAGTATGTCTGCAAAAACTCCGGTAACTTTGGTCATTTTCTGATATTTAAATCATGTTGGCAGTCTCTCAGTCTTTTCCAAGGTTTCTAACATTACTTTAAAACCAAAAAATTATTCAAAATGCTTCTTAGCTAGGTCTCTTCAGGCATCTTCTTTGAAAATACTTGGGTTTGCCTAATGCCTGGACATCCCCCTTTGTTTCATATACTAAACTTTATTGCCTGCATATCTTTTAGGACTTTTACATTTGCAGTTGTTTATATTTAAATTTTAATACAAACACTTTCTTATTATTTTTACAATCTATGTCCTGTAGTGTTCCTTAATCATGGGTTTTAATTTTTTTTCTCTTGGTTTTTCTTTCTCTTCATTCTTTTTCTGCTTTCTGATTCTAGACTGGTAAATCATTAGCTTCTCTTGTCAGTCACCTGCAGTTTCAACCTGTTACCTATTAAATCTAATTTACCATTTTTTAAAATTCTTTCAAAAGTTGTTATTTTCTTTTTGATCTTTTTGATCAGAGCTGCTCATTGCTGTATGTACTCCTATAAAAATATAGAACACTACAATTTCATCTAAAATACAGCTAATTTATATATAACATTGTTAAAAAGTTATTCAGTCCTTGGTCAAAACAGAAACAAGGAATGTTTTCATGAATAGAGAAGTGCTGGTTGTCTGTACTAACTTTCTAATTGATGTAAACCACACACTTCTTATCATCTCAGTAACTATTTGGCAGAGGGCTAGTTCTCTTATTCCTGCACCTTTTCATGCACTTCAGGACAGCTACCATGTATTTTTCTTAAGCTAAGGATATTTTTTGAGAGACAGAACAACCTCTTTCCTAAGGAAAATATTAAGATTTAATCCACTTGGTCTGACAAGTTCCTGAGATCTGCACAAACTGAGATCCCATAAATTTAATTTCAGAGACAATCTAGAAAAGATATAAAGATGAGGTTTGTTAATATGATTAAGATGTTGGCCTGGGGTTCCAACAGCCAGTGATGAAATGCTTAGTAATATTTCAAAATTTCCACTGACATTTTACGAGTCTCGATCTTTGCATGTTGAAGGTTTTAATCTGCAAAAGAGAGCTAACACCTTATTTCTTCCATCTGTCATATTGCAGTCAAGTTATGGAAAAGACAGACTTCTCCTCGGTAACCAGTACAGCAAGGCCAGATTTCGATTTTAACTTGAAGCACAAGTAAGATACTATTGTTCCTACTTTTCTGCTTTATATAAATGTCAAATTGTTACAGAACACAGTTGTTTCTAGCAAATGAAGATTCATATTATTAAGAATACCTACGATTTCTATTGGCTTGTGTTTGTTTATCTTCATCTGGTCACGGTCACTGTGTAAAGGCAATGTCATATTCTACAACAGGAATGACTACACAGCAGTTTTCTGATACTGGAAGCTCATCGTTTAAGATAAAGGTTCTGTGAATTTTGCTTGGATAAATGCCCAGTTTATCTGCAGGAACATGTCATTCTGTTCCACAATTACAGAATGTTACAATCTCCATATCTTAATTCTTTGGATGACACCTGTGCTTAGCAAAATGTTAAAGTATGTTGGTTTTTCATTTAGACACTTCAGGACTATGAACTTAGGGAAGGAACATCTGATTCTGCAAGGTGCAGAGGGCAAGGAAGAGATGTTGGTCGTTTTCATTTTGCATTAATTATGTTTAGGATTTTCAGTCTTTAATTCCAGACAAAAATAACAGGACACAACCACCCTCTCCAAAGTTTTTTTTCCCTTTCTTAAGATCTTTCTGTTTAAACATAAAGTGAAGTATAACCAGTATAATAGTATAATATATATAAAAAATACAATAAACCAGTATAACTGGTTTCCTGAGCTGTGACAAGCATCCTTATGGATTCCTCGAAACTCCAAAGAAGGAAGATTTTTACCATTTCCTTATTGTAATCATTAATGGTGTATCTCCTTTATCTAATACCTATTTAAAAAAGAAAAAAAACTCCTTGATAACTTAATCGTTTTTGCTGTGTCTAAGTTGCTTGAAATTGTCCAGTGGGCTCAGATGTTACTGAGAAGGAGATCTGGACAGACATAAACACAGAAAAAGCCTTTTCCCTTTAAAAATCAAGATAGAAATTAATCAGTAATAATAAAAGTAAGTCTTTGTAATGTATTTGGGTATCAAGCTGAAAAAAAAATTCAGGCTTGAAGAGTAAGGGTATATCATAGAATCATAGACTGGGTTGGTTTGGAACGGACCTTTAAAGGTCGTCTAGTCCAACACCCCCTGCAATGAGCAGGGACATCTTCAACTAGATCAGGTTCCTCAGAGCCCCGTCCAGCCTGACCTTGAATGTTGGCAGGGATGGGGCAGCTACCACCTCTCTGGGCCACCAGTGCCAGTGTTTCACCAACATCATTGTCAAAAATATCTTTTTTATATCTAGTCATTATCCATTATCCTATCACAACAGGTCCTGCTAAAAAGTCTGTCCCCATCTTTCTTATAGGCCCCCTTTAAGTACTGGAAGGATGCAATAGGATCTCCCTGGAGCCTTCTCTTCTCCAGGCTGAAGAAACCCCAACTCTCTCAGCCTGTCCTCATAGGAGAGGTGTTCCATCCCTCTGATCACTTCTGTGGCCCTCCTCTAGACCCACTCCAACAGTTCCATGTGTTTCCTGTGCTGAGGGCTCCAGAGCTGGAGGCAGTACCCCAGGTGGGGTCTCATGAGAGCAGAGGGGCAGAATCCCCTCCCTCGCCCTGCTGGCCATGCTGTTTTGGATGCAGCCCAGGACACAGTTGACCTTCTGGGCTGCAAATGCACATTGCTGGCTCATGTCCAGCTTTTCATCCACCAGTACCCACAAGTCTTTCTTGGTAGGGCTGCTCTTGATCCCTTCATGCCCCAGCCTGTATTGAAACCGAGGATTGCCCCTACCCAGGTGCAGTACCTTGCACTTGGCCTTGTTGAACCTCATGAGGTTCACACAGGCCCATTCTTCAAGCTTGTCCAGGTCTCTCTTGATTGCATCCCATCCCTCAGGTGTGTCAAGCGCACCACTCAGCTTGGTATCATCTGCAAACTTGCTGAGGGTGCACTCAATCCCACTATGTCATTGATGTAGATATTAAAGAGTACAGGTCCCAGTACGGACCTCTGAGGGACACCACTCATCACTGAAGTGAAAGTGGACAGTTAAATTTTCATATTTGACTGCAGTAATATTTTCAATAGAATAATTATTTTAGAACTTTCCTTACCCCTCCAATTGCCTTTGGGCAGAAGCACTGGAATAAAATGTAAAAATTTTAAAATTTGGCCATTTGAGAATTGCAGGGAATCAAATCAGGGCAGGAACAAGCAAACTGTTCATGATAGAGGCACAGGACTTGAGTTTCTGCAGTTTGTTTGCCGGCGTCTGTTGGGTATATCTCTATCACAAAACTTGGAGAACAGTGGAGTTAACCATCCACAATGTAGAGAGGCAAGGCGAGATGCAGGGAGCATAGCAGGGCAGGGGCAAAAAGGCAGGTCAGTATTTTCCCTGAAAGCTACTTTAAATATTATGCAGAACAGGCAGGACAGTGGTTACAGATGTACAACCCAAAGCACTTCAGAGTGGTAAGTTGTGCTGGCTAGACCCTTAACCAGCATAATGTGGAGTAATTCTATTGACGTCAGAGGAGATATACGGATCTCCAGCAGCAGACCAGTGACTTTACCTCCAGGTAAAGGAGTGTGGTTTGGGGAATCTGGAGTCTAGGTGTTTCATTAAGCCAAGCTCTCTGACATTAAATCACCAGGTTGAAAAGATGTGTTTTGTTTGATGCCATTAATTAAAAACATGTGATTTTAGCCTCCATAGCTTATGTGTACATCAAGAAATGAAAGTTATAAAAGCACATATGCCTGTAGCATATAAACATACAATATATGATGTATAAGTATTTAATAAACATTAGCAGGAGATGATAAAACCATATGTGAATAATAGCTGTCCAGAAGTCATGAGTATATAAATATTACTCATAAGAAACCTATATATAAGTATTACTCAGTACACCAAGAACTGTCCCATGCGTATAATCTACGTATGTGGGCAAGTAATTGAAATGTCTCCAAAGGAATAGTAGACAAATATGTGTAGTACAAAGATAGCAAAAGAAAATTAATTATAAACATAAGAAATAGTGAAGAAGTGATTTGAAGAAAAAGGAGTAGAGAAAGAAGGGAAGAGTACACTGCAAATCATATAAGATAAGGAAAGTCATGTGAAATCACATGTATAGATTTGGTAAATAAAACCTAGGAAAATGAAGCTGAAATGGAAAATGAGTACAGGTCAATGACATGGTCAGGAACCATGTTACATAACCTCTTTGATAAGATTTGATCACTCCTTTACAGTGACAGCAGTTTTATATTTGCTTTGATGCAATTAATTCGATGAAATTATGCCTGTTCATATGACATGCTATCTATTCCCTTCATCATATAAATAGTTGTTTAGTTATATTGCAGTTTAAATTCCAAATGACATTTATTAGAGTAACAGCAACACAACTGAAATATTTTCCAAACTTCATTTAAAATGCCTCAGGTGGCAAATTCTCAAATCACATTTGCCTTTTTTCACAGCTCGAATCCTCTGTCTAGCTTTCAGCTGTCGATGGATGTCGAGCTCCACCTTTGTTTTCAAATTTGTTTCCTACTGCTGAATTTAAAGCATGAGTTCCTCAGTAATTCCTAAGCATAGACTCATGTATTGTATACTGCAGAATTTCAGATCACTTCCATTGCTCAAGTCTTTGAGGGCATCCAGATCTCTCATAAACTCTGAGCTTGTTCACAGAGGCAGTGCTTCCTAGCTTTGCCTGATTAGCTGTTTCTTCAGCACACGCTATTTGTGCCAAGGATTTTAATGAAAATAACACACAGCAAGTTTTTAAAGCAATCTTAAGGGTTTATATGTTCTTAAGGAATATAAATTACCAAAGCCAAGTCTTCAGAATCTCTACTGAGAACCTCTTGCAGCAAGACATTTTCTGTTTCACCATTACATCTTATTGTATCCTTTTTCATTACACACCGATGGCTCTTCTTCTAATATTCAATTTATCCAGCTTTTTCAATAATTTCCTCTGTAATAGTATATTCATTTTTTTCACTGAAATCCAGGTAGGATTTTATCTACATCTATCTCTACATCCTTTCCTTTGTCTAGAATTTCTGTTTTCTTACCCATTCGTTTAGTCTAGCATAATCTAGATGGGGTAAATATATGCTGTATATTACCCCAATCCCTTTTTCCTTCCATCGTCATAATTACTCATACCTTTAAAATCTCTTCTCATAGCATTGAATACTATTGAAGACATACTAATAGAAATGGACTTACCAGATCATTTTCTTTCTTTATAGTTTAGGAACCTCCTTTGCTATTTTCTAGTTACATTGTGCTAATCCCTTGTTGATATATTTATTAGCCATGTTACTTATTCAATCAGTTTCATATGCCTGTTTTGAGAATTCTGGAAACAGATATTCTCCAGGCCTCAAAATTGGATTATTTTAAGCATTTCATTTTCTTTCTATCTCAGCTGAAGCAAATAATTAACTTAGTTTCTTGGAACACATTTCATTTACTTCCAATCTCGGCTCTTACCACAGTGCACAAGCATCAATTTCCTTCTTTATTTCTGCATTGGAAGAAGCCTTTTCTGCTTGTGTGAATATCTCTTACAAGTGCTAATGCAGCTTGACTTTTGGCAATCCTACTTTACCCTTCCTGACCTTTAAGACAAAGTTTCTTGGCTGACCAGTCTTTTTTTACCAATTTTTGTAGAGTCTCTGCTTGTTCCTAACATCCTTTTTGAAACGATTATGAAATTAGATCTGGAGACTTTCTCTACAAGTCATTTCTACCTGCCTCAGTGTAAAGCGATAAGTAAAACTGGTCCAGCTCACTTTCTGGGCTTGTGTGAGAGGTGAGTAAACATTACATAGAACAATCATTGAGATAACTTGATTTTTATTATCTGCTCTACCCTTTTCTTTCCTTTTGATAGTCAAATAACACTAAAGATCACCTGCACTGTCCTCATTCTTCAGTCTCAGCTAGTCATTATTCATCCAGCCTTGCCATGCCACTGTCCTAGTGTAAAAGGTTATCCCTGACAGTAGCTTGCAACCATGTTCCTGAAAGGCCAAGCTTCTTCTGAGTCCTAGCTCCACTCTGGTCCTAGCATAAGTCCAGCTTTAAGTGCAGGTATATCAGCAACTTTTTAGATCAAAGACTGTTGGAGGCCCCAGAAATGTAGAGGTAAGGCACTTTGACCTTTGCTGACATCACCTATTTCTTTTCAAGCAGTACCTGAAAAGGCAGGCTCTTCCTCCTGCTTGCACCACATGAGAGTATAGCAATGTATTTTTGTATTAGGAACCAAAATTGAACACAGTATGCCAGATACAGTCTCAGAAATAATAAATAGAGAAAAATAATCAACCATAAGCAACCTTAGCTAACAGAGCCCAGAAAGCCAGCATAAGGGCACGCTGCTGCATCATATTCAACTTCTTGTAGACCAGAACTCTCAGCTTCTTTCCTGTAGACCTGCTCTCTACCATTTAGTGCCTGTCTATACTTCTATATGAGGTTATCATATCAGGTGCAAGACACCGCATATACCTTTGCTGAACTTCATGAGATTTTTGCCAACTCATTTCTCCAGCCAGTTGAGGTGCCCTCTGAATAGCAGCCCTACACTCCAGCACGCTGACCATCCTCCCAACTCAGTCTCATCAACTAAATTGCTGAAGGTGCACTCCACTGCACTGTCCAAATCATTAATAAAGATGTTAAATAGTTTGAGCCCCAGCATTGGCACCTAAGGACACTAGTAATGAATTGCCAATTGGACTTCACATACCCCCTATCATTGCAACCCTTTGAGCTCAACAGACCAGCCACCTTGTAATCAACCTATCTAGTTCGTATCTCTCCAGTTTGCTACGGGGTTACAGTAGGAGTCCATGCTGAAAGTCTTGCTGAAGTAAAGGTAAGTGATATGTACTGTTAAATCTTGTAATATGATATGTAACAAAGAAAAATAAGGAGAAAAAAAAGCCAAAACAACCCGGCATGAAAAACATTAGGAATGCAGCATGAAACACCAAAAAGCCAAGGATAAAAACAACAAATTGATTATTGAACTCTGTGTTTACGATTGCCTAGAAGCAATGAATATGAACTAGTAAAATGTATTCTGTGCAAGTAGGCCCTTCCACCTTTTTACCTCCACACCTTTCCTTTAGCACACAAATACATACATATGCACACAGCCAGGGTGCTTTATAAAGGTCAGTTCTAAAACCAAAAAATTATTTAGAGGTAAATTTTAAAGGACAACATTTGGAAGCAAATTAAATTATCTCGAAACACTGCACTTCTCCATTCATGAAGGAAGTTTACCTTAGTTTAAAGGAAAAAAAAACCTTTGAAAACCAGCATTGTAATAGTTGTGAATTTTCAACCTATAATAAATCTGAAATGGAGTATTTGATAATAGGTCTATATGAACTATTCTGAAATACAGATAAGTGAACCCTGGAGGTGTAAGCGAAAAAGTTGCAAAAGGTTGCTCAACAGCAATAATAATTGACTTTATTCTACATACATTCTGTTATTTTTAATTTCAGAAAATTTGAATGTAGATTTTTAAGAAATCTGAGAATCCTGGTGTTGTTTGAGAAGACTGGAGACAAAATGTGGCTGAAGATGACCTAACAGACCACCAGTGTAAACGAGCATTGACACTGATTGTTGATACATTACTGAAAGTCTGTTTGAGACTGTGATTTGAGCCAAAGGATGACTACACTGTAAAAATCTTTACGATCTGGTAGGTATGATCAAAGAAAGTTTAAACAAGAATGCACAGTCTGCCTCTTCCAGATGTCACAAATGTATGAACTGCTGAGCAAAGGTCTATGGTGTGTTTAACACAGAAGGCCAGATGCATTCTTCCTGACTTATAATGGCTGATCTATAACACAGAAGAACCTCATTTTCTGGAATAATTTAAAGAAAGGAGTTTGTGTTTGTTTGGGTGGTTTGGGTTTTTTAAGGTTTCACCTGGCAATTCTCCTCAAAAAGAGTGTCATGTAATATTTATACCTGCTATCAAATTCTGGCTCTTAGCAATTAAGGAAGACTCCATAGTCTTCATTCTTGCTAAAGGAGCATTTCTTTTAGAAGCAATAAGTATGCATGTTATGGTAACATGACCATTACACAAACTAGAACTCTGCTAGGCCACACATTGAAAGAAAAGTGCAGTTTCTCCCCCCAGGGGTAAAGTTTTTGGCCCCTGAGAGCTAACCTGTTGTGTTCTGTCATAATACCTCATTTTGATAAAGTACCATGTCATTACAGTATTATAATGTATGGATTCAGTGAATATTTTTGTCCTTATAATATGGTACTGAAAAAAAGTAACTTGATGAAATTTTAAAAAATCATAGCAGAAATAAACTAAATAAAAGAATGTTTCCCCTCTGCACAGACATCCTGTTTGGGAAAAATGATCAACAAAACTCTGGGCTGTTAAGACAAAAAAAAAATGACTTGTGCCCTTTGGCAGGGCTATCTTTCTACAAGTTTATGTAACACAAAAACCCCACACATATGTTGGGCCAAATCCTCCCCTACCACAGTAAAACCCCTGGAACTGGAAAGTATCCACAAAAAACTCAGAGAAGTCAGACAAGTGGCATGTTTGCCTGCTCCATGAACAAGCAAGAAATTCATCTAGTTAACAAGAAAGCTCAGGGGGACCATTTGCTGGGCAAATTTCACTCATTTGTAACCTTGACAAATTTGTCCCCTGTTGGAATTTGTCCAAGAGCTATTTTGTAAGGAGACATTGCAGCCTACAGATCACTCAAGCCCTGCTCACTGCAACTGTTGTTTTAAGTAACTAATATTTACTATTGTGTTTCCTGGACTGTGTGTCTGTTCAAACAGAGACTGTTGTCTGTTTGGATGATCTAATATTTACCAGCTCTTAAAGCAGAAAATAACTCAACTGCATCACAACCCTCATTTTTGTGTAGGAATTAATTTTCACTACAAGCTCTGTTTCTACCAAAAATCATATTGTGCAACTTTTTGCAAGCATAGATGGGAAAGACATAAAAAGTGGTACAAAAAATAAAGACTGTTTATAGCTACATGGTCCACAGAGGAACTGTGCAGCCACTACTACATTGTGTGCCCGGCTACAGTAGCACCATACCACCTCCCTTAATTTACCTGGAATCCATGTAAATCTATCTCAATAATCCAGTCTTGCAGGAATCCCTGTGGCAAAACTTATGAAAAGTTTTAAATTAGCCCTAATTTAAATGGGCTATGGGAAAATGTCAATTCCTGTTCAGGTAAAATAAAGATTTACAGAGTATTCTAGGATTATTTTTTTTTTTAAGACAGATAGTGTTAAAGTTTAATGAGAGGAAACATCTTTGAGGAAAGAATGTCATGACTGTAAAGACATACAGAATATCTCTAAACAGAATCAGACTGAGTGACGGTGTGCTTGTGTTGCTCGGGGAGGTACTCTGGGAAGCAATCTTCTACCCCTGGCAGCATGTGTATTACAGCAACCAAGTATATAGCAGGAGTTCACACAGCTAGTGCACTTCAGTCTTACCATTTTCCTTCTCCTGACAGCCCTGCCAAGCACGTGCTGTAGTTGACGATGAAGCTGCCCCTGTTCTGCAGCCTTGCCTGAACCTCTGCGGGCTATCTGTGGAAAGGAAGAAATTCCCAAAGCTGTTCCCCTGGCCCCTAGGATGTTGTCCTTCATTTTAGAGTCTTCCATGAAAATAACCAGCATGGTTCCATGTGACTATATCAGGTACAAAGCAATAAATAACAAAGCTGAACAGAATCAAGTGTTGGGAGAAACAAGGATTTTATTGTGTGATCATGCTCTTAGAGCCTAGAGCAGGGCATGTCAACCTATTCTGCACAGATTAGGAGCTTGTAACTATATTGACTCAACAGGGCTTTGAGTATTTTTTTTTTTACCTGCTAAGTGGCATAGAGAGAAAAACAGTGAGGCAAATGCTTTAAACTAATGAAATCAAGGTGGATTTGAGCAGTTCAGGCACAAAAAATCAATTTTACCAGGAAACCAAAAGTTGTGAATAGGAAATATGAGAGAGTACATAGCTTGATAGCACAGAATCAGATGGCACAAGATAAAATAAAACATGTGTCTATGAAAGTGATGAACCTAATTCACTAGGTAGGAAAATGCTTAGAGCTAAAAATGGACAACCTAAAGATGGCAACAAACTCAGAAGGGTATTTTTTCTAAAGTGCTAAAAGATAAAAGCAAAAGAGGATTCCATGGGGCTGTTGCCATATGTCCAAAAAACTGTAAATAGATATCATTTTTTTAAAGTACAGCTCTACCTTTTAAAATCAGTAATAGCTTAAGGATAGAGAACAAAGGAGTCAGTATTTTACAGTGGGGTCTGTTTTGCAATGAATTTGGAGTATGCTGTTTTAGTAGCAATAAATTTGGAATTTTAATGGCATATTAGATTATGTGAGGACACGCCTGATGAAAGACATACAGGTCTTTGTCACGGCTTTGTAAAGACCCAGGTCTAGGTGAATGCTTGGCTGGAATGGCGTAGTTCTGAGAGAGGTTTTTTTGTTTTGTTTTTTTCACTTTCTTCTGATACCAAGCAGTCTATCTAAAGATTTTTGTCAGTAACCTCTTACTGAAACTCTGAACATCATGCTGTCTGTGTTTAGGCTCAAGAGTAGAAACTATAAACTCCAGTTTTTTCATCACCTCTACAAACTGCAGCAGCTAGTAACCCCTGTTTCATAAATGGCAATCCTAAAAGCCACAGTTATAATGGTCAGAGTGTATTTCCTACAATACAGTGTTTTTTGACATCCCTATATTATTTCCTGTCCTTTTCATCACTTAATATTTCTTAACATTAACCCTTCCTTCTATTCTTCCTAATCTTACTTTTTTTGGATGAAATCTGTAAGAAGAGAGTGAGCGTGACAGAAATACTGCATATAGAACAGCTGTGCTTTTGGGAAGTTTAGCAGCTGAGGGCAAAACAGCAAGCCAACATTATGTGTTCCAGTGAGACCTTGGTCAGCCAGAAACACACAAGCCACCACAATCAGGACTACTGTAATCCTTAGGGTAGCCTCTGCCTCCAGAGACCACTCCATCTATCCAGATCAGAACCCGCATAAGTGTTGTAAAAGTTAACATGAGGACAAAAGTCCTTGTTTGTTTTCCTCGATGAGGGAACTCGTTAATGGTTCTCTAAATAACATGAAGATCAATAATGTTTTAGAGGAAAAGGAAGGTGGGAAGAAAGAAAGGAGGAAAGAAGAGGGGATGGGGAGGAAGGGGGCAAAAAGTAAAGGGGAAAGGAGAGAAGGATGGAGGGAAGGAGAAAAAAAAGAGTGAAGGAGGGAGGGAGGCAGGGAGTAAGAAAGTAAGGGAGAAAGGAAGAAAGGGAGAAGAAGGGGGAGAAGAGGAGGAGAAGGAGAAGGAGAAGGAGAAGGAGAAGAGGAGGAAAGGTAAGTAAGGAAGAAAGAAAGTAATCTCTTTCTGAAAGAATTCTGGGCAGATTTGCCATATGCTTTCTACTTGGAGATTTACTGAAAGACTAATAAATTGCTTCTTGATTAAACAGCTGTGGAATCTGGAAACTACAGTAGACATTAGCTTGACATGATATGTTGTAAGTTAAAACCAATACAAATTATAAGCCTCTTGACTTTATATAAATAAATAGGATATTATGAGTTCCAAAAGTTAATAATGATTTACGCTAGTCAATCAGCAGATGACAAGGGACTTTACACTAAATAGGAAGATAGATTACCTCTCTACTTTCAGCTAGTTACATAGGAACTAAGCACAAATTTCGGTTGTGCTAATGAGTATTGTATGTTTTGGACAGTTTTCATCATAGCTCATGGCTGAGAAACACAGAAAATATCGTACATGTCAAATGAAAGCTCAAATCCTAAAAAATATATCATAGAGTACTAGTCCTCTATTTCAAGACAGCTTCATTTTCTCAGCTAAAATTTGAACAACTAAATTTGTGAACTTTAGTTCTGTAAGGCAAGCAATCTTTGGTTTAAATCTTACATAATACTGGCTTCTGCCAGAACTCTACTAAAAATATGGGCTTTCATGTTTCATACAGGGTACAAGCTAGCATTTGTGTATTCTGCTGTTTTAGGGAAATAGCAACAGTCTGATGTGAGCAATGTTGTCATTGTTTTCAAGTTGGTTTCAAACATTTTCAGGCTGCTTTCAGATTTTATACAGACACTGGGACAAAGAGCATTTCAAATTGTATATTTAAACATATGTATGTGACTGCTGAAAAGGCTGGCAGATGTTGCTTATTAGTAAACAGCCTGTCATTAACTGAAGTTGTTAAGTTTCTTTTCCTAAGTAAGCATCTCTTAATTCCTTGCTTGGATTTTAATTTGTGTTGGTGATGATGATGATGACGATAATTAGTATTAGTAGTAGTATTATTATTTGGCTGTTGCAGTTCCACTGACGTTAACATGTTCTGAAAATAGTAGTAAACTTCCTTTTCCTTTTTACCTTACCCTTTACCTAGGGTATTTCATTGACCATTGGCCCAGAAGTACAACATTCCTGGTGCCACTTCATTTACACATATAGTGCAGCTAAGCCAGCGAAAATTACTTAACAGTTACATTTACCTCTGGAGCAAGGGTAAAATTATGCTGCCTCACTAAGCTTAGCAAAGGGATTTTCTGGAATTCAGCCAGTTTATTGCCTCTTGAGAAACCCCCATACACCATCTGTATGGTGTAGAACTGGCTTGAATGTTGGTGTTGCTGCAGATCATAGAACAGGTAGCATCAGGGTATGATGCCTATTCTTGTTTAAATTAGTCTCAGATTTTCAATTCACTGAAAAGCCTATGTGCATAGAGGTATGGGATAAATTGTATCCAAAGAATATTTATGCTTCAAACTTCTTACTGAAAATCCAACTTCTATAACAATAAAAAATGTAACAATAAAAATTTATATTCATTGTGCATTGGTTATTCAGTAAAAAGTATTTGAAAACCCAGAGAATTCACTGTTAAAAAAAAAAAAACTTTCTTACAAACACTGCTAAAAAGGTTCAGAAAGCTATTGTAGTGAGCAAGTCTTTGGAGGAATAGCTGACTACATTAGTTGCATGCTAAGGTTGAAGACTGATTGCTTTTGCAGTCTCTCCTTTGACCAATTTTGGGTTTTATGTAAATGTAACAAAATTCTTCCAATTCCTTACAAATGGTTCTGTAATAAAAATTCTTGTTCTCCCAAAAAATGGCCCTCATGGAAACTCTCTTCAGAAAAGTTACGGAGGATTTTTTTTTTAAATTAGCCTTGTGCTGACACTACCTTTTCATTTAGTGATGCCAAGACTCTGAACAATGGATGTATTGATGTAAGCTGTGCTACTCACAACAATGTTAAAGTTCTCCGTTGCTTCAAACTGTTGACATATTTTATTCTGAGGCAAAGTGAGTAGACACTACTGTCAAATCAGAGTGATTTATACCTTTTTACAGCTGTAGATGATTTAACAGATCCTTATAATCAAAAATTATAGGAATGATTATTGGTGTACAGAATATGTAAAATCAAATACATCTGAAGTTACTAAGCTTTGTAACATGGACCAGTGTGAAAGTACTCCAGCTGCTTCAAAGTCATATATGCAATATCTGCCTTTTTGAAGAAAGCAAGGTGAAAAGCTGTAGCTGGCTTGTAGTCCAGCCTGTCTTTTGAGAAAGTCCCAATTCATACCTGAAACTAGCTGCAGCAGTAGTTCCTGCAGGGCTTCAGGTAAGAAGAAAGAGAAGATACAAAGAGAAGGACCTGCCAGTGAGTGATTAAAGTTCTAAAGTATGTTCTCCACCATTAAGAAGGAGACAGTGGAATCAGGCAACACCAGGCCACATGCTTTCTTTACTTGCACTTTGCAAGTAGGCATGTTGTGCATAAACTATTACACATTTTGAAAATTAAAAATTTATGTAATTCCCTAGATCTTGATCAATTCCCAATGTAATCAAAAACAATAAACTTATAAAAAGATGAGACCAGCTGGACTTTGGCATTTAACTTTCCATCAGTTCCTCTTTTTCAACATGAAGTTCAGCCTTGTAACTCTTCTGTATTTCTCCATCCTTGGGGCAGCAGTAATATTAGTGACATTCTCTGCTGTCTGGCTAAGACAGTCTTCCTTTTCACTGCTGTCTTGTCTGATCCATACTGGCAATAGAGGTGGATGTGGTAAGAAGACCTAAATAGGGAATCTGAGAGAGTGTGGTGTTATTTTGAGGTAGTCTCTCCCTCTTTAGAGCTGGTCTTTTTATATGTTTGCCCAGGAAATCAGTTTTACAGGTCAATGAGTAAATGAGATACGGGAGCAGACATACGTCATCTGCTTAAATGCTTTATACAGGGGTGATATTATGTGTACATAAATTGAAAGAACAGCTTTAAGGTTTTATGTACATATGTACTTACATACATTTTGTATGTATTATGTATGTACGTACATACATGAAAAAAGCAAAACCTTTTGTACCCTGAGGTATTTAGGTAACCATTTTTGAAGGCTGTACAAGTGAAGAGGTTTTAATGTAGAAGGAAGCTGTAAATGGCAAATAAAAGGTTGTTTCTGAAAAGTCTCAGAATATATGGAGTTAGTGATATTTAAAAATGGGAAAGTGTGCCTTAGTTTAAGTTTTTCCCTGTCACAGAGATGGTGTTAATTTGGAGGTTGTAGTTGTCATAATGTTCTCTTCTAGGTGGTGTACACTATCTTCAGAGAATTGCCATCTGTGCTAAAAGCAACTCAAGTCATCTTGTAAAGACAGCAGACATTTATTACACTGGTGTGTGTGTGTGTTCAGTACCTGGATTTCAGATTTCAAATATTTGATGTCATTGAAGTTATCATCATGTAATGAGTTTTCAAGTACAATTAAAACAGCAGTAGACATCCACTATGAGAATCAAACCTTTACAGCTACAAGAATGACTGGATAATTCTCACAAAGGGAGAGGTCTATGAAACGAGTGACAATGTCTAAAACTGTTCTTTGTTTTTCATCTAATGCTTCCACTAGTATGAATTGTTTAAAATAATAATATACCTTTTTCAATTGTTTTGATGTTCCTTTTCTTAAAAGGGGTTCTTTGGTATAAAAGATTTTTAATTTGAGTGAAAATTGTTTATGTCTTTAACATCTTTTTATATTCCTATATAAAGAATACAAAAGCTTATTCACAGTTAACCTTCTCATTTACCATTTGATCTCATACAACTTCTCTGAGTGTACTTTCATTATTTCCAACCCAACCTACTGGCTTTCTTTGAAATCAGAAGTAAGGTTTTGATTATAGTATTTGGATAGCCAATTATAACATAAATCAAAGCCCAAAAGGCCACATAAATTTAGAAAACATCTTACATTCTCACCTTATAGTTTCTGCTTCAACACATCACCACTTTTATTGTTTCATGTGACATAGAGCCAAAATAAGTGAAGTATATTATTGTGAGAGTGGAATGAAAATAGATTTGACCGTTTGAACTAAAAAAACTTCAACTGCTTATACCTCACTCAATTTTTGTATAGTGATAGCTTTGGAATGGCTTTGGCTTATCTGAATTGCTTCTCCTCGAACCTTTTTAGTCTGTATATAAAATATTTGCCAAAAGTATGTTTCAAATACTGTATCACATCTTTACATGGCAGATACCTAGTGATATCAGTAGAAATTTAGAAATAGTAAAAAATTTAAAATTAAAAAAATTCAGAATTTCACTGGTTTTGTGATGGACTAATGATGGATATAAATGGAACTGGATAGAATATTTTGGATTCATTGCTTGTAGTTTTTTGAATCAATTTATACAAGTTCAAACAGAGCTCTAGACACAGACACAACGGGCTATAACTATATTACAAATCACCCAAACTGACAATATGAGCCAAGATTTAGAGTCAGCTTAATATTTATGAAAATATCAGGGGCAAAGCAAGGCATTTGTAAAGAGGACTCATAGCTATTATACTTACGATGTTTTATGTCAAAAGGGAAGCAGTTATAGAATAAAAGTGTCTTTATATTTCCCATTTAAATAATCAATACATGCACAAGTCTATGGGACTTGATGAGATGCATCCCAGAGTCCTGAGGGAATTGGCTGATGTAGTTGCCAAGCCACCCTCCCTGACATGGGAAAAGTCCTGGCAGTCAGGGGAAGTCCCTGGGGACTGGAAAAAGGGAAACATTGCACCCATTTTGAAAAAAGGCAACAAGGAGGATGCTGGGAACTACCATCCTGTCAGCCTCACCTCTGTGCCTGTGAGGATCAGGGAGCAGACCCTCCTAGAAGCTATGCTAAGGCACATGGAGGACAGGGAGGTGATTCGAGACAGCCGGCATGGCTTCACCAAGGGCAAGTCCTGCCTGACCAATCTAGTGGCCGTCTAGGATGGAGTGACCACATCAGTGGACAAGGGAAGAGCTACCAATGTTGCCTATCTGGGCTTCTGTAAGACCTTTGACATGGTCTGCCACAACATCCTTCTCTCTCAATTGGAGAAAGATGGATTTGATGTGTCGACTGTCAGTTGGATGAGGAATTAGTTGGATGGTCACATCCATAGGGTAGTGGTCAATGGCTCAATGTCCAGGTGGAGATCGGTGACAAGCAGTGTCCCTCAGGGATCCGTATTGGGACCAGTAGTTCTTAATATCTTAGTCAGTGACATAGACAGTGGGATCAAGAGCACCCTCAGCAAGTTTGCAGATGACACAAAGCTGAGTGGTGCAACTGACATGCCTGAGGGATGGGATGCCATCCAGGAGGATCTGGACAAGCTCAAGGAATGGGCCCATGTGAACCTCATGATATTCAACAAGGCCAAGTGCAGGGTCCTGCACCTGGGTAGGGGCAACCCCCAGTATCAATACAGGCTGGGGGATGAAGGGATTGAGAGCAGCCCTGCCAAGAAGGACTTGTGGGTACTGGTGGATGAAAAGCTGGACATGAGCCGGCGATGTGCACTCGCAGCCCAGAAGGTCAACTGTATCCTGGGCTGCATCCAAAGCAGCATGACCAACAGGTCAAGAGAGGTGATTTTGCCCCTGTACTCCACTCTGGTGAGACCCCACCTGGAGTCCTGAGTCCAGCTCTGGAGCCCTCAGCACAGGAAACACATGGACCTGTTGAAGAAGGTCCAGAGAAGGGCCACAAAGATGATCAGAGAGATGGAACACCTCTCCTGTGAGGACAGGCTGAGAGAGTTGGATTTCTTCAGCCTGGAGAAGAGAAGGCTCTGGGAACACCTTATTCCAGTACTTAAAGGAGGCCTATAAGAAAGATGGGGACAGACTTTTTAGCAGGGCCTGTTGCGATAAGACGAGGGGTAATGGTTTTAAACTAAAAGAGGGCAGATTTAGACTAGAAATATTGAAGAAATTTTTCACAATGATGTTGGTGAAGCACTGCCACAGGTTGCCCAGAGAGGTGGTAGCTGCCCCATCCCTGCAAACATTAAAGGTCAGGTTGGACCTGAGCACCTTGATCTAGTTGAAGATGTTCCTTGCTCATTGCAGCAGGTTTGGACTAGATGACCTTAAAAGGTCCCTTCCAACCCAAACTATTCTATGAATCTATGAACTAAATGCCTGGCCTTTTCACCTCCTATAGTAGAATTTTTCATAAGCTACATGGGATCTGTGAGATAGAAAGGATGTAAACCATAGTATTACAGAAACATTAAAGCTGGAGAAGACTTTATCTGCTTCTGCCTGCCAGTGGTAGTATTTTGTTCTTTTGAAGATCTCCAATTATAGATGTCACTGCCTCCCCACAGAATCTGTTCCAGGGCTTGGCTAACCTCAACGTTAGAAAGTGCTTTCTAATGTCCAGGCTGTTTTTCTGCAGTTTAACTTATAAACTATCTGCTCTAACTCTGAAGAACAGTGGTTTCCCTTCTTTGCAAATGCTGCAAGACTATAATCATGTCCCCTTTCAGCTTTTTTTTTCCCTAGGTTGACAAACCTTGGGTTTTAACTTCTGCATCACCTCATACCTTCCTGAGTCCTGTCTTGGCTCTTACACTTCACCAGACTGCCTCCAAATGAACCGACTATTTCCTAGGTTGCAGTACCCCAAACTTGATACATGATCCCAGACAAGGGTTTCCAGTGCAAAGTAGATCTTAAGGGTCACTTTAGGTACCTTTCATGTTCTGATCTTTTCTCTTATCTCAGTATTTTTTTGCATCTGCATGTCACTGTAGACATTCGATTAACATGTGATCCATTGTATCCCTCAGACTCTTTCCTGAAGGACTATTGTCCTGCCAGGTTCTCAATGCAGTATGTAATTTGCTCATTATTCCTGAGTAAGTGTAGATCATTTTCTTCTGAGTTCTTTCAGAACCACAGGATGACAATAAGGAGGCTATGCGGACTTACATGTTCTGTGTTCAAGACAGAATACGAAGAATACTTAGTAATTAGGATGTGCTCAAGCATTCTTCTAATTCTCTGAATGTCTTTGAATGTCTTTCTCTGAATGTCTCTCAATTTCTTGTTCCTCTGTATGTCTCTTGGCATATAGTACTTCGTCTCTTTGTCCTAGTGCTGTGTTCTTATTGTCTTCCTTCAAAATTTCATTTATTCTCTACTTCCTATATACTTTCTTGTTATGCTTCACATCATCTCTATGTTTATGATTCAGGCAATTTAGTATTGAAACAGTTTGTGTGTCAAAATCAATACATCAGTTTCATCCTGAAAGAAGCTAGAGTCTAGGTACAAAGAGGATCTCCTTCCTAAATTGTTCATTCTGCATAATGTACTTTTTTTCAGAGAGTATAAAGTATATGCATCACCCCATGCATTGCAACTTCCAGTCTGTAAGTGACACAGGTATCAAGTTCTAAAGGAAGGTCTGTGTGTGAAAGAGAATAGCCAGCCAAAAGTGCTCACAAACATCCCTTTATATCTGGAGCTCCAGAAGTCCTGGGGAAATTCACAGAACTGTTGCCAACCTTAAGTCTAACCAGCATATCTGACAGTCACTTAATGTGCCTTTTATTCTCAGTTTTCTTACAACCTTCAAGAAGAATTTTAATTTATTAACAGTCATCTGAAATGTCATACAAGGTAAATTTATCATGGTAAATATTAAACTATTCTTGTATTTTCCAGAATGTTATGAAAAATAAGTTATCATAAATGATCACTTCCTCAGTGAAAGGTGATGCAGATAGTCAACAAAGTGAGAAAGGCTTGAACATGCTGGGCTGGATGGAAGGACAAGGCAAGTTTAAATGCAATGAAAGTGCCTGCCCAAATCTGACGCCCTGACTTCGCAGGTAAGTAAGATCATTTGAGGAGGAGTATAATAAATAATAAAAAGTAATTTCCCTTGAAGACTGATCTTCCTTGGTAAGCAGAGTTCATCAAACTTTCAGCTCCACTGCCTTTCCGTTTTCCTTTTCTTATAGTACTTACTGATCCTGTGCCACTTTCTCACTTAAAAGAGAGGACACATACACACACACGCTTCACACTTACAGTACTTATGGTGTTTTTGACATACAAACACACAGCACCTAATATTAATGACACCAGTTGACAATGTGGATCTCAGACCTTATGGTACATGCATTTCATATGCAATTAAATATGAAGAAGATTTATACCCAGATTCATCACTACTGTGACGTTATTTATTTCAGCAGAGTTAGGCTGTAAGTGGGTGAAGTTCAAATGACCATTATTGAAGTCTGACATGATAACATCAGTTATTCAAACTAAGCTCCAAGACAGACATTCTTTGAATCTCTACAGTTCAAGAGAGTTTTTATGAAAGGGTTTAAATTTATAAAGTCTAAATTAAAACTAGTTATATAGGCAAGATTCAGATACTAATTTAGAGAAACTGCCAAGGCTAGGAGAGTTAAGGTTCTTTCTAGTCAAAGGCGATAGTTTTGTATCATTTCTTTTCCTGATAGCACCAATATAGCTATCAGCAGAAAGCATACTGGGCAAAGATTTTCAGAGGAATATTCATTTCAAGCCTGTTTTTACTAGAGCGTAATCAAATATCCCAAGTATTAGTCTTTATTTCTCGCCTTTGTGCTCCTTATTTTTTCCAAAAATACATATTAAAAAAAATATATTTGACATCATTATTTTCCAGTATGTGTAGACAATATTCGACCACATTTACATGACCCCTAAAATTTTGATTTCCTATGAAAGTTTGTATGAGGAATTCATAAATCTTTAATCTGCCCAAAAGCACTCCAGCTACACTAGCTCCAAAGAAAATGTAATGCTATAACCTAATATGGGTTCCAAAGTGCAAGTACAAGGTAGGGCAGTTGTAGTTCGGAAGTAGTGAACTGAGTGCATCCAGAGTTTACGAGGCATGCACACAAAAACCTTAGAAAAAGGGCATTTTGTAACTGATTTCACAGCTCAGATGGAGGCACTGTGAAAAGATGATCTGAACAGAAATAGGGCCAAAAAAGAGATGTTACTGTCACAGGAAAAGCAAAAAAGCAACTAAACAACTAAAAAGAATGTCCTGAGATAGCTATGTATCGTATAATCCAAAGAAAATATGACTAATGCTAATAAAATTTTTAAAAATATAGGGGGTTTTTTTATCAGAAGGCAGACTTCTCTAGAAATGGACAACACTTCCACATCTTTGTGTAAGACAGAACTTCCACATCTTTGTGTAAGATGTTTGCCTGAACATCAGGCAAAATGTGAACTTGATTTCTTGGACAGAAACAGGGCACTAATGAAAGATGTCATTCTACCTAAGTTCTTCTAACCTGATATTTAAATTCAGTTAACATTTTAGCTAGCCTGAATGCCCCTCAGAATTCAACTACATACTTTGCCCTGTGTCTGAGAAGTGCTTTAATCACATTTTCTATGATTAAAATATTACCAGCATTAATGTAATTGCCATTAAAAGGAAAAACAAAAAGCGTGCTAAAAGGTGTGTAGAAATGTTTGACATATCTGAATCAATGGGAGCACAAACTATGAAGTACATGCCTTAGAACTTTGTCCTGGGAGAATATTTGAGGGATCAAAGTATGGATTTTTCTAAATTATGAGGAAAAAGCAAAACAGAAAGTCATAGAATAGAAACATAATTTCTTGAAACACTCGAGTAAAGCCATGTTTTTAAAATCACACTTCAAAGATCTTGCTTCCATATGATTTCAAAATCAAAGCAAAAATAACTAAAATACTCTTTTCATAGAAAAATCGCCAAAGCTTGACAAAAAATAAACCACTTGAAAATCCCTTGCACTGACAAAAACTCTAGGTTTTGTGTGACTACTACATCTCAAGATTTCTTTCTGCATTCCTGTTGCTTCCCAAAAAAGATGTGGGCAAGTCAGTACTTGCTGCCAGACACTTTCTTAACAAATATATGGTACAACTTCACTATGGGTGCTTGAAGTATAGTGGAAGCATGGTCTTCAGACTCCTGAAGACCCCTAACACACGAGGATTGTGCAGGAGCACTCAGAAGAAGAGAGGTGATCAAATGTCTAGAATTTCATAAAGACTGGAGTGATACTCAAGTTGCTCAAAGTGAGCTTAACTATTAGAAAATATAAAGACAAAAAAAATTATTATATCTTTTTGTAAGTAAAGATTAAACTTGGTAAATGAAAAGAGGTACTGAAAAAAGAACAAAAATACTGAAAATCAAGTCTATACTTGGTAACCAAGATCTTCCTTAGCTGCATCACAAACATCTAAGACCTTTCCCAGCTGGTGCACTGACTTCACCCTCCATCATGGCTGGCATGCCCTGGAAACTTCTTAGAAATTCTTGCCTGCTCCTTCTATTAGCTCTTTCCTTTTCTTCCCCTCCTCATCCCAGGAGAATAAAAGGCTTTGTACTTCTGTATATGTACCTCCTGAAGTCAGAACACCCACTTTTGTGTTTAACCCCTGCAGAATCATTCCCAGTGACAGATTGGTAGGTTGGTAGGACATCTCACAGTAGCATGGACAATAAATCTTTTCTTCCCTTTTTCATCTCAAGGTTTCTTCATTAGCATTACATTTTTGTGTTTAATAGCACACCTTCCTACCTATGCATTACAACCTCCTAAAGCCATAGCAGTAAAAGTTCATAAATCTTGTATAACAAACTCATAATATTCACTCCAGTTTGAGCTTCATACAAAAAAAAAAAAAAAACCACCAGTACCACACAGTGATAAGTGCTTGGTGCAGTTGGATGAGTTACATCAATCCTCACACTGTTAGTCTTAAGGGAATCCATTCTGGAGAGTATGTGATGACAAATACTTCCTCAGATCTTTCACCTCCTTTCAAATGCATTTAAAAATAAGAAATGTGATCTAGTTCTAAAAAGTTTATCATTATATTTCATTGTTTTAGTCAACACTTATCATCATGCTTAAAAAGTTACCTAGCAGCAAAGTTGAGCCATCTGAACCTTATACTTTTCATATGAATTGCAGACCAACATAATTTTTCACTTTATTACTGAATTTTTATGTGAAGTTTCAGTGTTATAAGCCTTTAACCATAGCAGTTAGCCCACCTTCAGTTTGCCACTTTCAGTTAGAGTTTGGCAGCTAAACTCTCTAAAGATCTCAGTGTACTCTGTATACTCCAAACCCCAGAGCTTTCTTGATCTTTCCTTTTCTTGGAAAGGGAGACCCTCTGGTGATGGATAGAGGAACTGAAAATAGGGAGATTTGATCATGAGTTTAAATGCTCTCCCTATGGCCACGTAGATAACATAAGAGGATGAATCAGGCTCATCATTACGCTGGGGCTGTGAAAAGTTGGCATAGAAAAAGTGCAGCAACTAGAGAAAAATGAACATGTGAAGTCATGATTCAGCCCCTTTTTAAGAGACTTATTTCTTGTATTTTCTAGCTTTTTTTTCCTCCTGGCTTTTGCAACCGTATTATCCTCTTAGCATCTTTTCTTTGTATGTTTTAAAAATATAGCACAAACTGTTCCGAACTCATATTAGTCAGATAAAACTGGCTGAGCATGAGTGGACTGTGATTTTGCAGATGCTCAGTGGCATAGTATTTACACATGGGCATAGGCTAACGAAAACATATACTGCATGAGACAGGAAAAGGCTGAAAATGAGAAGGGGAGAACACTTAACTAAGCTGTGAATTTTTTGCATCTGTTGAACTACTTCCCAACACATACTGAGTAAATGAACCAGCACACTGCAAGGATCAGCAGTGGCTCATCTGCAGCTGTGTATATCTGGCACGTGTCTGCTGGGGCTGCTGGTCCTGGCACAAGTGCTGATACTATAGCTGTTGCCATTACTGTAGCTATGAGCATTTACTGCATTTCTTCGGAAACTTGAGATGCTCCAGAAGTGTATGCTGTTACATCAAATGTATTAGAGATGGGTGTCAATGGAGGAGGAGAAAGAATTAGGTGAAAGAAAAGCATGGAATTCATAGATTGTACATTTGACAATTTACATTGTAATATCTCATATCCATCCTCCCAACATTGTCTGATGTATCTTGGGTTTGGTAGGATTTCAGTTCTGCTCCCAAAATATACAATAGGTCACAGTGACATCATGGCACAGTGGTCCCTGTTAACCATTCTCTGACTCTGATATCTGAAAAGCTCTGTAGTGTTCTCCCTCTGTGAGTTTCAAACTCTGTCTCCATAACTTTTACAGTTAGTTTCTATTCATTCAAAGAAGTGAGCGGTGCATGAGTGCCTCTACTCACATGATATGATACCAGGCTCATCGCTGCATAGTTCCTACTGTCACATTGCAGCTGCAGCTCCCCAAATAGAATTTTCTTGCATTCACCTGACTCATTCATATAGGGTTGTCCAATAATGAGTTAAAAGCACATGATGTTAGTCTTGCCACAGGCTTCCTATGTAAGCTGATTAATCTATGTATCTAATTTTCTTGTTTTCAGACTTGTTTCATTCCATCTGCCTGCTGTTGATCATAGAAGATTCATGCTTTAACTGCTTTTAGGGATCTGCCAAGAGAAAACCTTGTGAAAATGCAGAATATGAGTTCACATAGCGAGGATGAGCCGATATATAGAATCCATATTTTTCTTGGCAAAAATAAACTGAGATGCATCTTTACAGAAGCCATAGTTACCTAAATTAAGAACAGCATGAACAAGCAGTAGTCTTCCATAGAGAGAAAGCTTGGTTATTTTTTCACATAACTTCACATTTATCTGATTTTTGACAGATTGGATGCTGTTCATATATTTCAACACTGTTAGTTGCAGTGTAGTATAATGTTTACTGGAAAGTATTACATGTGCATACGCTCCATGGCAGAGGCTTATTTGAGATCCTACTGATACATACGGTTCTTCATAGTTGAAAGACTGAAGGGACAGTAGTATACAAGGATTGCAAAAAGTGAGTTCTTTTTGTGACCTCTCATGAAGGTGACTACATGTATCCTGGTGAGTTCTGTAATGCCATCCTCTGTGCAGTAATGAAAAGAATTTGAAAAAAGCTGAGTTGTTTATCCTTGAATCATGCTATTCTTTCCCTCTGTTGAGGATCATAATTTTCCTTTGCATTATTTCAACAAAATATTTTAAGAATAACTAATAAAAAACATGTTTATACAAACAGATAAGTAACAATAATGAACGTTAAAGTATAAAAGATTTATGTAAACCACAAAAATGGTAATACAATCATGCATATCTGTTCCTTTTAGGAACTTAGTCCAAACAGTTGAGCTATTCAGAGTATATTGAGTTTATATTATTACTGTTTCAGGCAGTAATGCAGACAGTTGAAACTTCAGAGGTATCTATGGCCAAATATAGCTCATTTAATGAAAAGAGAAATAGAGTCAAAAATTCTTTAGGCTACCAGTGAAACTTAGTAACAAACTGAAATGGGAAATCAGCAATGACAACCAATTCTGAATGAAATATTCATGTGCATCAGGGACCAAAACCTGGTTTTTCATCTCTGTAAGGTCACCTGGCTTTTGAAAAATTAGGGGGAAAAAGCTGGAATTCAACATATGTAAAAAAAGATGCATAGCACACTGCAGCAAATGTAGTCCTGTCCAAATAAGCTCCTTCTATAGCTAATAAAAAGAACACCACTCCCGCAAAGTAAATATAGAGTGAGATTAATATAGCTCCTTTCTTGCCACAAACTACAGAGAAAGGATAAAAAGTCTCACTTGACAAAAGTAAATCTTTGTGAATACCCTCTGAGACTACTATCTTATACCAGCAAACTTATCTTTACTGTCACCCTTAATGCTGTGCCTATACTTCTGTATAACACTGAAATCCACTTGTGGTAATTTCTGTTAATGCTGAGTATCTTTATAATACTTTAAGCAGGGTCTGTCTACATTCTTGGGTAGAGTTGCTGGCCTAATGGCTCATTCCCTGTGTTAGCTCTTATTGAAACCTCTAAGGAGTACTGAAGTACTAATAAATAAAACAACAAAAGTATCATCAGTGTGTTTTCAATTACAGTTACCAGTCACATCTCTGACTGGTTCCTGACAGCCAAATTCAGAATGAACAGGAACATACAACAGTTAGAGGCATTTCTGCAGAAAGTTTTTCTTTTTTATAACTAAACAGGCTGTCCCTTAACTTCAGCTGTTTTTAGTGATAAATAGGGCAATGCCTCCCAAAGTGTTAATCTTGATCCTGCTCTTCAGAAAATTAGTATCTCGCCAAATTAGTAACATTCTGCAACGTTGTTCGAGGGTTACCTACATCATCTCTGTTTCCTTCACAATAGCAATGTAGCCTCCATAAATGCATACCACATGGTAGGGCAGCATAGAGGAAAGGACAGTAGGTCCTGTATTATAATTCAACTCTTACATTAGCTGCTTGGACAATAGTTGCTTAGCACAAGTTGTGACTCTTTGCTTTTGTTATTACTTTTTTCATTCACTCTGAGAATGGCTGGAAAGGTAAGATTGCAATTTCCAACGCAAACAAGTGTGTGACGCATTGGAAACACACAGTTTATTCAGTTTATAGTTCCACTATGGCCTCTGGCTAAACTATATCATACTATGGACCAGTACTCACTCTAATCTACAGTGAATAACATCCAGAAAAAGTTACCCTACCTATTTTCTGGACTAAAGGCAATATCACAGTTGTAGTATGTTACGGATATCAGCATCAGGAAAGGATATACCACAGCTGGGTATCACTGGAGCTTCTGAATTCCATTATGAAAATAAATCATGTTCATTGTCTTCACAACATAGAAACAAGCCTGCCAAGGTACTATTGTGATGCACATCCTTGAAGTATGATGCACATTTTGACATCCCTGTATACTATGAGCAGTCAGCCTGCTTGTTAAAACTCAGAGAGGGAGCCAGAAATATTGTACCACACCCTAAAGTCAAGACAACACCACCACAAACATGCCCCAGAAGACCTTTAGTTAATTTGTTCCTTTTCCTCCCACTTCAAAATTAAACCCATCTTTTCCATCAGGCAGACCTCCAGAATTTGTATACAGAAATCATTTTGATATGCCTTTCTTCAACTTCATGGCTTAAATAATTGTCATTGATCAATTCATTTCTGTGTCTTAATGCCAGAGCTGTAAAATGGAAATACTACCATCTCTCTGAATCACACAGCAGACATTAAGACGACTGGTTATGGCATACATCAGTTTTCAGTGGCAGATGTAAAGACAACAGAGAATATTGCAAACCAACCACACATATCAGAAGTATCAGATAGAAACAGCCTTACCTCAAATCCCTACTCTTCAGACATGTGACATGTAAAACAGTTTTGTTTAATGAGAAAAATAAAATGTGAAATGACATTACTAGCATTTGAACTGACATTCTCAGTAGATGTTATATCTCTCATCCTTTGGCTGTGCTGTTTAATATGTCCATATGCATTGGCCATTTCCCAAGGGTTTGGAAACCATCTGACGTAATGCTCAACTAAACCTTGGCTTTTAAGCAAACTGAAAGCAAATTTCTTCCAAAAGTAAAGAAACTAATAAAAATATAAGTCAAACACCCAAAAATATGCTTGACAGCTAGACAGCTGTGTTGGTTAATGGCTTGCAAATACCAAGGTAATATGTTAATTTACAGGTTACTCAAGCTTACCTTCTCCTGTATATATAGTATGCAAATAGGCCTCAGAAGCAGTGTGTACCAGCTTTCCAAAACAAGCTTCTCCAGTGCAGTTTGTTTGAAATCCAGAGTCTGGGCCCTTTTCCTCTTTTTCCACTGTACAAGACAACAGAAACTGGGTTCCAGACCAGAAAAATTTCAAGCAGCAAAAAAGATGGCAGTGACAGAACCCAGACAATACCCATGTCCAACAAATTATTTTTCTAGTCCAACAGGAAAAACTAACAGGAAGGTTCTTGGCCAGAAGCATGAAGTTTGACCTACATTGGATTTTCCCCCTTGCTTTTCTGTCTTCATCTGAAGCATAGTGGGATATTCCATCATTTCCAAATCAAGACTGAGTTCTTAGATTGTTATCTAAGTTATTTAAGATGTCTTGAGTAGACAGTAGAGGTTTTGCTCTCAATTTGCACAGCCTCTGATAAAATTAGTCTCAACCAGTGTCGGTCCTACTAGGAACTAATATAGTATCATTTGCCACATGGGTAAATGATGCCTGGAATTGGTGACCCATTAAAGAAGTGGATTGAAACCAAAGATCCTTTTAAGACAGTGCGAGCATTGCTATCAAATGTGACAATGAAACAGTTACTGCAATTACGGAAAGAAATCCAAACCATTCATGCAGGTCAACTTCCAACATTATATTCCTCTCTTACCAAAGATTACTAGATACAGTGTTGTTTAGGGATACTATTTTGTTGAAAATGAACATACATTGTACCTTAAGTAAGTATAAAATAATACACATAAATGACTAGGATGAAATCACAACTTTGAAAATATAGCCATAACTTCCAGATCTAAAAGTTGAATAAAGATGCATCACAAACAGATAAGCCAGGTCTGTCAAATCAATTTGCAGCTCAACAATACTCAGAGGTACAGATGTTTTTTATTTCTGAAGTATTAATCTTGTAGACATTAAATTGCTCTTAACAAAATATTTTTTTCTGCCCTGTAGCTTTTGACAGACTTGTGTTATCTCCTGTGTAAAAACTGTGGAGTCCATTCAAAAGGCCAACTTCAATATTAAAACAAATCTAGCAATTACTCTTCTCCAAAATTCTTGAAGTTGTGCAGAATGTGACTGTGTTGCCATCTCCTGCTCCATAAGCTAAGAAAACCCAACTATTAACATTTTGGATTACTAACCTTATCATCATATTTATTATCCTGTGGGACCTTTAAGATGTTTTCTATTACATGGTCTTACGTTGCATGCCATCAATCACTGATTATGTTCCTATTATCTCTATCTCCTTCCAAATTCATGCTTAAATCTTTTGTTATCAAAAATATACCAACAGCAGCCAAGACTTCATTAACATTTTGGACAAAAGAATCCTTGTTCCAGTTGTCAAATTCTACAGAGTCTGGAGTCAGAAGCCTTTTAAATACTAGGTCTCATAAGCACATGTGCAAATACTCTGCAGAACTGACCCATGGGAAAAACAGTTGTGAGTTGTTCCCTCTAACAATGTGAGGTGAAGTCTGGGAATAATTTTGAGGCAAAGGTATGTGACATCTCTTTTTGTGACAAAATATCTTGTACACTTTCGCACAGTCCAGGCTTACTGTAAACCTCACGTCCTCATTCTTCTGAGGTGTGGGGTCACTTCTAAGTATTTTTAGGTTTCAGCTCAGAAATAAGCCTACAGTCTGTTATGTGTTAAGATACCATATGTGACACATTGCCTTACTGGAGGGTCACTGTCCAGCCTGTGCTAGCTACAGCTTCCCAAATGGAGCTGGGAGAGGATGGTGAGCCTGCCACATACAGCTGAGCTGTAGCTCCTGCCTCCATAATGAAGGGAAGAAGGAATGGAGAAATATTAATCAACCCAGTCAGTACCAAATGCTTTATGACCATGTCTGCCAGCTCCTTCGTGTGTGATAAGGGATGGTCCCCACTGGCTGTGAAACTCGTGAAAATATCCTACTTGCCTTCTACTTGTCTTCAGGAGCTAGAATCAAACATGCAGATACTCTCCATTTTGCCCTGTAACTAGACATCAACTGAGAGTATAATATTGTAATGACTGTGCTTATATGACCCATGGACATGCTGCAAAGTACTGTAAGGGGTGGCAGCAGGATTCACATTCTCTTCTTCTCTTGGGCAGCTAAGCACAAAACCTGCCCAGGCATTCTTACTTCCTTGCTGAGAAGTAAAGAGCTTAAAACAAGAATCCTCATGACTTTAACTTGTGAGCGGTTGAAACACAGCCAGCACAGTTCTTCAAAAGTCATTATTTAAAAATAGTCTGTGGGAAAGCCCCAAACAAAATAAGTATTTTTTATTTGTAATATCTGTTTTTTTGGAACAGAGAGGATAGCAGCTGGTACAGCAAGTTCCTCAGAGCATCTGACTTACAGATTACGTCCTAATAACACAGCTTTGAAATCTGTGTTTCTTTGGGTTGGAAAACAAATAGGTGAGGCAACAATATTTACTTAGGACCAGATTCTGTCTTTCTAACTCCCATTTATTAATACGTTCACATTTCCACTGGAGCAAAGGTTTGCAGGCTGCATCAGTCGCTTCAGTGCTCTTGCCACAAATGAGGCACGAGTTTCTCGCTGTACCCTAGCTAGGCAGGTTTGGCTTGTCCAGCTGGGATCACACTAATAGCTTTTTTTCTTGCAAGCTTTGAGAAGAACAGTGCTGCTGCCTCAGAACCAGTGCTGCGCAGTCTGCCTGTTGGCAGTGGCACAAAGGAGAGGGAAAGTTTTTGGCACACTCTTCTTCCCAGCCCTTCCCTGCAGCCCACATTTTTTTGGCCACTCAGTCCCACAGTTACATTAAAACTATATCTCCCATGCTCATGAGCCCTGTATAGTCCATAGCTAAACACATATCTTTCTTACAAACAAAAGGTTTTAGTTGGTATTTATCAACAAGGGGACAGATTCCTTATATTTTCATCTGGTCATCCTCTCTGAAATACACAACAAAATCTTCAAAATTAACTTGGTGAGCTCTGGTGAGAAGCAGCAAAGCACTTACACAGCTGTTTCTGCATGGACATCAGCAATGTTAATAAGGTAAATATTCTATACTTTTAGGCAAACTGAAACATGTATAATAGTTGTCTTACTCCTCAAGGAAATGTTCAGAGCAATAATGAACTCAGAACAAAACTAACTCTACATCACATAAATGTAAATAAAATATTTTTGCATTGCAGAAATTGTAATGAAGAGAGTGAGCTGGGCAGGAGGAAAGAGGTAAAAAACAAGGAAAGGGGTGTTAAGCTCTGGTGACCTTCATCAGCCAACTAGTTGTCTAAAGAGCCTGTTTGCTCAAGTACTAAGGCTGAGATATTTTACTGTAAAAGGTTGGAAGCGTCTAGAGCCAGAAGGTGCAAAATGGCAGACAACTAAATATGCCACTCTTAATCTTTGATGTACCTGGCACTGGACTGTTGCACATGAAGAGCTGAACTTAGACCTGCAGACTACCGTGGCTCGGTAGTGTTGTTTTTCTTCCTGGAAAAATCACATGAAAACCAATCTTGAAGCCAGCAATCTCTCTGCTAACACACTGAACTCCAAAGCAGGACTTGCACATATGCAGTGGATTGTGAGATTAGTAAAATGGAAAACAGCAGCTTGGTTTTGGAGAATCACTCATTTTTATGGCCCTACCTATATATCCTGACTTTGGTGGATATCCTGTGTTTAAATGTTAATTTTCTCTACTAAGTTCATGCTAGAATTTCTTTCAAACACTTAAAATAATTTTAATTTCAGTGGAGTTGTCAGAGGAAATTATTTGATAAAGCATCTCATGTTTCTTTGTTATGCATTGGATTATTGTAGTTTGTTTGATGTTCAGTTCTACTTGTGGTACATGTGTTTCATTTTTACTAAAAATACATACTTTTCCTGTTCAATTGTTTTTTAATATGTTTACACTAAGCTTTTGCCATCAACAGAAGGATGTCATTCAGGGGAGAGGGGCAGGCTGGGGGGAAGAAGACCATGGTTTATAAAGTGTTTTTTTATTGCCCACAACTTCGAACCAAAAGTTCATCTGAACCATTCAAACAGGTTTTCTTTGAACGGGGTATGATATTTTGGTGAATTTGTATTTTTCTGGCATCATAATCCATGATTAGGAGCCCTTACCAGTATGCACTATTATTTTCAGGTTTGACAGTAGGAGGTATTCCCTTATGACAACCCAAACTAGACACCCCACTTGCCTATTTTTGCCTTCAGACACTGACTCTACAAGAAATTTAATGTCAAATCCTACTTAATCTATTTGACATGGGCAGGCACCTAGTTCTCATATTAATGGAATGGCTATTCTTATTATCTTAACAACATCAACACTCTGCGTATGTTAGTCTGGCAGCAAATGTCACAGGACTGTGTTTTCACATTGCCATGTATAAATGTTGAAAAAAGGATTAAAGGATGAGATTTGTATCCTTGATATGAAGGAAAAACCTACTGTGATCTTATTTCTTGGAAGCAGTATTGACAGAGGAGGTAACTTGCCCAGAAAACATAGGAAACAATGGTCCTAGCTACTAGTACTTGGAACATCCAAACATAGCCTGTTGGGGGAATATTTACAGCAATTATATTAAGTTACTTTAGGCATCTCCTTTCGGCCTGATTCAGGAAATCTGGATTTGGGTACGTATATGATCAATAGAGAGGGACATGGACCATTCAGAACACCTTGGAAGTCTACACTGGATAGCATTTCCTCCTCCCTCCCCCTTTTTCCTCACAGACACAGTTGTGAAAATTATACCATCGTGAAGAAAGGATCTATGATAACAGCTGTGCTACAGAAATTATCCACGCACATGTGCTTCTTCACTATTTTATCTATTCTGTGAGTCATTAAAAGCATATGAACTCAGAAACAGCCTTATTGGGTCACACCACTGGTTCATCTTCTTCATTATCTTATCTCCATCAACAGCCAGGAAAGAGAATAAGAACAGACTGTGAACAGGATGAGTGCTCTCCTCGTAGACAGGTAGTTTCCAAAAATCAATTGATTGAACACTTATATGTCTCAAGACAGACATTTTGTGTTTACTAAAGGTTTATCAGCCTCTGCCAGACCCAACACTCAGCAATTTGCTAATCCCTTCAAGAAGGGGTACTTGAGCCCCATAACAATCTCTTCCACAATTTGTGTTTCACATGAACACGTAGCTCGATTTTTATGAAGCCATTTAATTGGTAATTTTATTGGATGTTCTTTAGTTGTTAAATTGTAAAACATAATTGTCCTGGTTTCAGCCAGGATGGAGC